>NC_057796.1:383600569-383610707 GCF_018294505.1 Triticum aestivum
GGAGGACGGCGAGGCGGCGGGGCGCCGCGGGAGCGGGCGACGGGCGGCGGGGGCCGGCCACGGGCCCGGGTGGGCTTCGGCGGCGGGGACGGCGACGTGCCACGTGTCGTGCTGTGATTGGCGTGGGGCGGCGGCGCTGTTCGTCCGGCCGGCGGCAGACGTGTCCGGCGGCGCGGGGTGGAAGAGACTAGGGTTTGACCCGGATTTCGGAGGGGGAGGTGTTTTATAGGTAGAGGGAGCTAGGAGACTCCAAATGGAGCACGGTTTTCGCCCACACGATGGTGATCGAACGATCGAGAGCATAGAGGTGACTTAGAGGGGTTTTGGGCTGTTTGGAGGGGGGTTTGCTGCAACACACAAAAGGACTTTGCGGTTACCCGGTTAACCGTTGGAGCATCAAACGACCTCCAAATGGAACGAAACTTGACAGGTGGTCTACCGGTGGTGTACCAGGGCCACTTGGCAAACCTCGGTCCATTCCGAGAACGTTTAACACCCGCTCACGAAAAGAAACAAGAGGGGTGCGATGGTGCATGTGGGAGTGCCGGATTGCAAAACGGACAACGGGGAAAATGCTCGGATGCATGAGACGAACATGTATGCAAATGCAATGCACATGATGACATGATATGAGATGCATGACCTGAACAAAATGCAAAACGAAAAACAAAGCCTGACCATGAAGGGAATATCATAACACATAGCCGAAAATGGCAAGAGTTGGAGTTATAAATATGGAAAGTTACATCCGGGGTGTTACAATTATACACTGATGACTTAAGTCACATTGTCCAGGAGCCTGGCGAGTCAGCCAGGGAGCTCTGGACCAGGTTCTTAGTCAAAAAGAACCAAATTGTCGACTGTCCGGACGCAGAAGCCCTTGCGGCCTTCAAGCATACCGTCCGGGATGAATGGCTAGCGCGTCACCTCGGCCAGGAAGGACCCAAATCCATGATAGCCCTTACCGCTCTAATGACCCGCTTTTGCGTGGGAGAAGACAACTGGCTTGCTCGTAAAAGCAACGACGCTAGCGGCCCGGGCACTTCCGAAATCCGAGATGGCAACGGCAAGCCACGACGAACCGAACACAACAGTCGCAGTAATATACGCGACACAGCGGTGAACGCCGGATTTCACAATCCAAAGCCCGGTCAACGGAAGAAGCCACTAAAGGCAAACTAGGATGGACCATCCACCCTTGACAGGATATTGGACCAACCTCGTCAGATTCACGGTCACCCTGATAGGCCAGCTAATCATACCAACAGAAACTGTTGGGTCTTCAAACATGCAGGCAAGCTTAACGCTGATCACAAGGGGAGGAGCCACCAGGCGATAAAGACGATGGATCGGCTCACCAGCCGAACACCAGGGGCCAGAAATAGTTTCCCTCTGAAATTCGACCACTCCCGGAACGCAAATAGCAGTTCGGATTCCGCCACCCACCTATTGTACTGGCAAAATTTGCACCACACGCACATCACTACGCACTCAAGATACCATGGGCATCAGCGGAAGCACAAGATGGACAACCCTACAAGCGTTCCCGTAACGTTTTTATCTGTTTTCCTTATTTTTCTGTATCATCCCTAAAGAACAGGTGACCAACTGGACAACATCTACAACGGACTCTATCGGAGTTCGGATCCGTATACTCACCTAAGGGGCTACTTCCGTTAAGGATTCCCCTCCCTGAGGACGGGCGACGCAGACGTGCGACAGGAGGTCCAAAACAACTTTTTGTAGACCGCACTCTTTATTCCGAGCCTGTACTATGCCCTTTTTCCTCTGATCCCGACACCGAGCATGTCAAATAGCCGGGTCCGTGGTTTCCTTTATATATATATATACATAAATTTATCATTAGCACATCGCTCCGCTCTCAGTAAGGCTCATCCAAAATGATCTTTCATACTCTTTCAACAATCAGTACGGCCTCAACGGCTGCTTTGCAGATGCACCTCGGCATACCCTGCCAGGGGCTCGGCATGGGAATGAATGAGTTGCCAGTAAAAGTCCGAACAGCTCTATAGCGTACTTCAGCATCGCAAGTTTGGCCTTATATGCATCAGCTCCGAATCATTGTCTTGGGTCAATAGTTGGGTTGCCCGGCTCCTGTGCTTGCTACCCTACGTTCCGCTCTATCGGCTAGGGTAGTAAAGGGAGAACTACTGCGATTTTGCCCTGGCCTAAACCGGATGAGCACCTCAGTAGAGAAAGCCGAAAACTGACTATCATGATGCGGCGAGAGCTGGTCAACCACTTGGCGACTTATTGGAATCTTTAGTGATTCTCCGTGTAACACGAGGGATCTTTTCCAGATCAGATATGTAAGGCACCACATGCCGCATACATACCAGGGGCTATGTCGTAGCCCCACCATAAAACTCCTATGGTTAAGTGAAAGTTCTAACGCCCTATAGTCCGATTGCCTGGTTCGCCGCATTATCACCTCCTTCATGGACCAAGACGTTGGATAAAGAGTGATTAAATGCTTTTCCGAACACCCCCGTACTTCCTATGAGGGGGCTGAAGCCGACGACTGGAAAACTTTCAGATTATATTAAAACGACCGCACAGGAGGAATTCAAGCTTTCGAGCAAAACATAAATAGATTAACTATCAAATGGTCTTTTACAATCATCATACACCTCACTCGAACATTATGTTTTTCGAGCATTGACCCTCTATCAAGCGGGCGCCCTCCAGGACGTCTTCAAAATAACGCTTCGGGTCCGGACGGTCCTTGCCTTCGGGCGGACCCTTCGTCGCGACGTCGATGGCCTTCATCTTTCCCCAGAATGTCTTGACTCGGGCAAAGGCCATCCGTGCACCTTCAATGCACGCCGATCGCTTCGCAACATCGATTCGCGACACCACATCGACAAGCTTCTGCACCAAACCGAAATAGCTATTCGGCGCAGGCTCGGTTGGCCACAGCCGAATTATGACATCCTTCATGGCCGCGCCAGATACCCTATGAAGTTCGGCCCATTGGGACATCTCTTCATTGAGCAGCAGCGGGCGCTTTGACGCGCCAAACTGTGACCAAAAAGGCTTCTCCGTTGCATATGCAGCTCGCGCTTGGTAATACCGCACTACATCGGAAGAACTCTTCGGCAAGTCCAAATACTCGTCCGGAGAACTCCACACTTGGTTCAGCTGAGCATAGTCCGGGTCGCTGAACTTAGTCTGTAGCAGAAAAGGCTTTCCAGCCACTATCTCCTTCGCCTGCCGAACCTCCTCACGGAGTGCTCTGGATTCTGTTCGCGCTTCTCTCGCCTCCTGTCGGGCCTTGTCCAGTTCAGCCGTTAAGGCTTTATTCTCCTTCTCAAGAAATTCGCAGCGGCCAGTAGCATTCTCCAAAGCGACTGTCATCGTGGATATCTTCTCCTCGCCCTGGCATCGCGCAGCTTGTTCGGCCTACAATTCAGCCGATTCCCTTTCAGCAGCAGCATCACTAAATCGGCCCCGCTCCTTGGCCCGGACTAGCTCCGCCCGAACAGCCTCCACAGCAGCAACACCATCTGCATTTCATGCACATTTCATATAAAGCTCTTTTCAGCGTCGAGCACACCGGTGTAAGGAATGCTCGAAATATATACCTTGCGAGTCGTCAAGACGCCTGTTGATCAATGCAATGTCATCCTCCGCAATATCCAGCTTTCGCTGCAGTTCGGCCACTTCCGTATGTCGGGCAGCCACAAGAGGGGAGGCAACCTGTATTTCAAATTAAATCCAGGTTAATACCTGAGCATATCTCTTTGATCCTCCGATCGCTTCCTTCGGAAGGCAATCCGAGCCTCAGGGGCTACTGCATAACCAACAGGTGCATTCTGTCAATAAAATTCAATTGACAAAACTACATCACAAACCTCAAAACCTCTTAGAAGGCTCATGAAGGCCTCGTTCAATCCACTCTTCGCGGATTGAACCCTTTTGACCACCGTAACCATCAAGGCACGGTGCTCTTCTAAAATGGACGCTCGTCGCAGCATGTCCGTCAGCATTTCCGGCGCTCCTAGGTCTTCGGAAACTGCCACCGGAGTACGGCATTCCTGTAAAGGAACCCGCTTACTTGCCTCCAGAATCGTCTTCAGCTGAAAACCGGATGGTTCGGGGACGCCACTCTTGATTCCTGAACCCTGAGTGACAGAGGCACCGCCTTCGGGTAACGCCTTCTTCGGTTCCTGTACTACTTGGCGATCGGGAGGAGCCCTTCGGGACAATATCTCGGTATCATCCCCCCTATTGGGCGATGAGGCTGGAGAAGGCGTGTCACTCTCCTTCATCTCCGGAAGAAGATCTCCCGAGGAGGAGGACGATTTAGAAACACCAGACGTTAACCTACATGGATGAACATAT
This sequence comes from Triticum aestivum, assembly GCF_018294505.1. NCBI lineage: Eukaryota > Viridiplantae > Streptophyta > Magnoliopsida > Poales > Poaceae > Triticum > Triticum aestivum. The sequence goes on from NC_057796.1 coordinate 383,604,935, forward strand.
ATCGGATGATTACTTCACTAGTAGGAAAGGAATGAGGTACGTTTAAAGTGCCCCAGCCTCACTTACGGTTTGCCCTGAGGTTCGTCCTCATCAGCAAGACCTACGGCAGCCTCGCTCGCCCGGCCCAAGCCGCCCGACGATGGCGTTTTCTCTCTCTTGGAAGGCTTCCCCCTGATCTTCGGAAGCGGCCCTCTTCTTGCCATGGAGGGCTCCCTCTGCACCCTGCTCTCGCCGCCCTGCAGACACCTGGTACGGTGTCGGAATCAGCATTCTCGTCAGCAGGGCGGTCGCAGGGTCTTCGGGAAGGGGCGCCGGACACCGGATTAGCACCGCTTTCTTTATCCAGTCTTGTACAGGGACGGATTGTTCAGTATCTTGTTAAGAGATGCTCGAATGGAAGGTGCTCGGATATCGAGTACTTACCGAAGTGTCTCGATGATTGCAGTCAAGGCCAACGTCTTCGGTGGTGTCCGGCCATTGCTCTCATTCCCTGAAATATAATTTCCACATTCCTTCATGCGTAGTGCCGAAGAAGTGCTGTAGAGTCCGCCACCCTTCTGGGTTAAACTCCCACATAGGGAGAGGCCGCTGCTGACATGGCAGGATCCGGCGGACTAGCATTACTTGAACGACGTTCACAAGATCGATGCCCTTCTCGGTAAGGCTTCGGATGCGACTTTGCAGAGTCCGCACTTCATTGACGGATCCCCAGTCCAATCCCTTATTGATCGATGAAGCGAGCTGAATTGGAGGGCCGGGTCGGAACGTAGGTGTAGCCGCCCACATGGAGCCCCGTGGCTCGTTGATATAAAACCACCCCTGCTGCCATAGGTCGGAAGATTTGGCGAAAGATCCTTCGGGGCAAACTGAGGGAGTCCTGGATTAGGGAGTCCTCGGACTGCCGGACTATATACTTTGGCCGGACTGTTGGACTATGAAGATACAAGATTGAAGACTTCGTCCTGTGTTCGGATGGGACTCTCCTTGGCGTGGAAGGCACGCTTGCCAATTCGGATATGTAGATCTCCTCCCTTGTAACTGACTCTGTGTAACCCTAGCCCCCTCCGGTGTCTATATAAACCGGAGGATTTAGTCCGTAGGACAACAACAATCATAACCATAGGCTAGCTTCTAGGGTTTAGCCTCTACGATCTCGTGGTAGATCATCTCTTGTAATACTCATCTCATCAAGATCAATCAAGCAGGAAGTAGGGTATTACCTCCATCGAGAGGGCCCGAACCTGGGTAAACATCGTGTCCCCCGCCTCCTGTTACCATCCTCCTTAGACGCACAGTTTGGGACCCCCTACCCGAGATCCGCCGGTTTTGACACCGACATTGGTGCTTTCATTGAGAGTTCCACTGTGCCGTCGCGATAAAGGCTTGATGGCTCTTTCGATCATCGGCAACGATGCGATCCAGGGTGAGGTTTTTCTCCCCGGGCAAATCTTCGTACTCGGCGGCTTCGTACTGCGGGCCAACTCGCTTGGCCATCTCGAGCAGATCGAAAGCTACGCCCCTGGCCGTCAGGTCAGGTTTGGAAGCTTAAATTATACTGCCGACATCCGCGGAGACTTGATCTTCGACGGATTCGAGCTCATGTCAGGTGCGCCGCACAGTCACAACGAGCATGACTTAGCTCTGCCGTCGAACGGTGTTCGGGATATCACACCTGTGGCTACTCCGGCCCTCGATCCGGAGCCGATTGCGCCGTCTGAGGACGGGTGGATGGACACCGCCTTGGAGGCCGCACACTCAGTGGCGATAGAGCCGAATACTGACTTCACCTCCTATGAGACCTGTGTCTCCGGATCCTTGGATTCGTCCCCGGCCACAGGCTCCGAACCACCCGCGCCCATGCCTACCGAATCTGATTGGGCGCCGATCATGGAGTTTACCTCCGCGGATATCTTTCAGCACTCGCCCTTGGGCGATGTGCTAAATTCATTAAGGTCTCTCTCCTTGTCAGAAGGCCCTTGGCCGAACTATGTCCGACTCGAGCGGGAAGCAGACGACGAAGAAATTCGTTCCCCACCCACCACCCACTTAATAGCCACTGTCGACGACCTAACCGACATGCTCGATTTCGACTCCGAAGACATTGACGGTATGGACGACGATGCAGGAGAGGAACAGGAACCACCGCCCACAGGGCGCTAGACAGCCACTTCATCACACGATATATATATGGTGGATACACCCAAAGGAAACAATGACGAGGAACGGAAGGATGCAGCGAAGGATAATTCCCTCGAGAAGCAACCAAAGCGACGGCGTAGGCACTGCTCCAAAACCCGCCTCGGCAAAAACAACGATAACAACGCAAGAAAAAATAATACCCCGGTCGACTCTAGAGGAAACAACGACCACATGGACCCAGCGATAGAGCAGGACGAGCCAGCGGACGGCGAACATAGTACGGAGCCGCTGTCCGACAACGGTGACGCCGAGGGTAAAGCTAATTAACCTGTCTCCGGAGAGGAGAACAGTCCGGAAGACGATGCACACATCATCCCGGAAAGGCACTTGGAGCAAGAGAACCTCCACAGAAGGCTTCTTGCCAACGCGAGGAGTCTAAAAAAGCAGAAGCAAAGGCTCAAGGCTGCGCAAAATACACTCAACAGTAGATGGAACAAAGTGCTCGACACTGTAGAAATGTACGGTGGCAGTCGGCACACAAAGAGCTATCCAAAGCGCAAGCTGCTGCCTGAATTCGATGACGAGGCTCTAGAGCCTATACAGCCAAAAAATAAAATGGGTGATCAGCCGGATTGACCACCCCGTGGCCGTGATAGGGCGGCTAACGATGTCGGTATGACCAGGTCCATCTACGGATCTCGGAAGCACGCTCCGGCACAAAATGAAAACAGAACACTACACCCGTCAGAACGCCATGACACATCGAAATACAAGGGTGCAGCGCACCCCCTATGCTTCACCGATGAGGTGCTGGATCACGAATTCCCAGAGGGATTCAAACCCGTGAACATAGAGGCGTACGACGGAACGACAGACCCTGGGGTCTGGATTGAGGACTTTATCCTTCATATCCATATGGCTCGCGGAGATGATCTCCACGCCATCAAATACTTGCCCCTCAAGTTGAAAGGACCAGCTCGGCATTGGCTGAAGAGCCTCCCCGAAAACTCAATTGGAAGTTGGGAAGAGCTTGAGGATGCTTTTAGGGATAATTTTCAAGGGACCTATGTCCGACCTTCGGATGCAGACGATTTAAGTCATATAATTCAACAGCCCAAAGAGTCAGCCTGAAAGCTTTGGAACAGATTCCTCACTAAGAAGAATCAAATCGTCGATTGCCCGGACGCCGAAGCTTTAGCAGCTTTCAAGCACAGTGTCCGGGACGAATGGCTCGCCAGACACCTCGGCCAGGAAAAACCGAGGACAATGGTAGCCCTAACAAGCCTTATGACCCGCTTTTGCGCGGGCGAAGAAAGTTGGCTAGCCCGTAGCGGCACCAGCGACCCAGGCACATCCGAAGTTAGGGATGGCAATGGAAAACCACGACGCAACAAAAGCAAGCGTCGAAACAATGAAGAAAGCCCAGACAACACGGCGGTGAACGCCGGATTTAGGGGCTCACGATCCGGTCAACGAAAAAAGCCATTTAAAGGCAGCAGAGATGGACCGTCCAGCCTAAACAAGATTCTAGACAGATTATGTCAGATTCATGGCACATCTGACAAACCCGCGAATCACACCAACAGAGAATGCTAGGTTTTCAAGCAGGCCGGTAAGCTAAACGCCGAACACAAGGGGAGGGACACACCAAGTGAAGACGAGGATGAGCCTCGCCAGCAAAACACTGGGGGACAGAAAAAATTCCCACCAGAGGTCAAAACAGTGAACATGATTCACATGACAAAGAGGAGGATCAAACACGCACTCCGAGACATATGCGCCGTAGAGCCCATCACCCCCAAGTTCAACCCTTGGTCGGCCTGCCCGATCACTTTTGATCGCAGGGATAACCCAACCAGTATCCGGCACGGAGGATCGGCTGCCTTGGTGCTAGACCTAATAATCAACGGATACCATCTCACCCGAGTCCTTATGGACGGTGGCAGTACTCTTAATCTGATATATCAGGACACAGTCCGCAAAATGGGGATAGACCCGACGAGAATCAGCCAAAGCAATACTACCTTTAAAGGAGTAATACCAGGCACAGAGGCCCGCTGCACGGGCTCTCTTGTACTAGAGGTTGTATTTGGTTCCCCCGACAACTTCCGAAGTGAAAAATTAACCTTCGACATCGCTCCATTCCGAAGCGGCTATCAAGCACTACTCGGAAGAACGGCCTTTGCTTGTTTTAACGCAGTACCGCATTACGCTTATCTTAAGCTTAAGATGCCCGGTCCATGTGGCACCATCATAGTTAGCGGAAACACAGAGTGTTCCTTACGTGCGGAAGAATGTGTGGCGGCTTTAGCAGCCGAACACTGAACGACCTCTCCAACCAGAACAAATGATCGGTCGTCAGGACCGCGAACATGGCTAGACTAGTCCGGCGCACCACTGGCTATAACAGCTCAGATAAACCGGAGACTGGATATACGGATATACCCCCATAGGTGGTGCTAGGGGCTTCCCGCATGTATAAAGAACTACAGTTCGACTTGACCTTATTTAGATTGAATTTTAATGGTCTATTAAGAATAATCAATTTTTTTCGCACGAAGACTTTCACCTAAATTTTTCTCTTTTACAGATGATAATCATGCTACACCCTTCCAGGATACGGCACAACGGAGACACAGGTGCAGACGTGCAGGAGGGCCCCGCTCAAAGGTTTCTTTTTAGATTAAGACGCTGTGTAAACCTTTTTCACCGTCTCTTGTTGCTTTACATCCTCCGGATACTCAAAATAACCAAGAGGGATGCTGGCGTTATTGGCATTTCGCCACGTTAGACTAATGCACGTATCTGGAAATTCAGGGCTTATTATCGAGGGCGTCACGCAGCCCAGTATGCGTTGTAAAGACCGAATACCTTAGGGAGTGTTCGGCGTCGCGAGTTTGGCCTTATATGCATCAGCTCCGAATCATGTCTTTGGTCAATAGTTGGGTTTGCCCGGCTCCCGTGTTTTGCTACCTTACGTTCCGCTCTATCGGCTAAGGTGGCATCGGGAGAACTACTGCGATTTTGCCCTGGTTCATCCGGACGAGCACCTCAATAGAGAAAGCCAACAACTGACTGTCATGATACAGCGCGAGACTGGTCAACCACTCGATGACTCATCGGAATCTTCGCGATTCCTCCACATTAACGAAGGACCGGTTTCCCGGTCATGTATGTACGCGCACCGTCTTCAGATAGATGCGGAAGTACCAGGGGCTATATAGTAGCCCCGCCGTCAAACTCCCACTACTGGAATCAGCTAATTAGCCATCTGCCAGCTCTTTGCCGTCTGCTAGCTGACGGCAAAGAAGCTCTTTGCCATCAGCTACCCAAAAGCAGACGGCGAAGAAAGGGCAGACGACAAAGAAGCTCTTTGCCATCTGCCAGCTCTTTGCCGTCCGCCAGCGGACGGCAAAGAGTGAGGTGGCCCCCACCCCCGCCCGTTTGGGAAAAACTTAACGGGCCACCTCTTTGCCGTCCGCTGGCAGACGGCAAAGAGGCAAAAAAGCGGACGGCAAAGAGGGGCGGACGACAAAGAGCTCACTACCTAACGGCCCGTACCCCCCGCCCGTTACTCACTTCTTCTCTCCCTCGCCGTTTCTCTCCTCCAACCCCGCCGCCGCCCCCCGCCCCG
>NC_057796.1:383610883-383611532 GCF_018294505.1 Triticum aestivum
AATTTAAAAACTTTTTTTGCAAACATAATAGTATTAATTCGAAAATTCAATTTGCAAACAATAATTTAAAACCACGCAAACACACTCGATATTTCATCATAGTTTTCATAAATATTTTACATAATACTAGAAATTAAACTAAACTAAACTAAACAACATTAGGAAAATAATTAAACATTACTAAACGTTATTTCGAAAATAACCTAAACTAAACTACTCGTCCTCGACGCCGCCAAAATCCATCTCGTCGTAGAGCCCGTCGCTGTCGTCGCTGCTGCTATCGTCCAGGTCCACCACCGGCGCAGCGATCGAGTCGGCCACAGCGGCGTGGTAGCCGGGGAAGTCCGGCGGGTCCTCTGGGTGGACGGCGACCGGGGCGAGCTGCATGTACTCCTGCACGAGGGGTGGCGGCATCGGCGCGTTCTCCGACTCCCGGATCGCCGTCAGGTAGCCCGGCATGTCCTCCGGGTCGCCGGCCTCCGCCGCCAGCCGCCTGTACTCGGCCAGCAACGGCGGCTCAGGTTCCGGCGCCGGCTCTGGCGGAGGGGCGCAGCTGGACGACCCGGCGCCGTCCCGCGCGCGTTTGCGACGGTCACCGCTGCCGAGGCGGTCAGCGCCGCGGTCACCGTCGAGGGGCCAGCGCGGCGCC
>NC_057796.1:383611925-383612679 GCF_018294505.1 Triticum aestivum
GCCGCCGGTTTCGCGGGTGGACCGAGCCTGCACGCGGTACGGCGCGATGACCTCCTCGAAGGTGCGCCCGTCCCAGAGCTGATGCCGCCGCGCGCGGTTGTGTTTCGTCGGCGGGCGCGGGCCGGCGTACGCGTGGAGGCGGCACAGGTGGTCGTCGGCGACGCGGTCCGCCCAGCCGGGGTTGTTGGGGGCATACTGGGGGTCGGCGAGTTCCTCCGGCGAGAGGCGCGCCCTGTACAGGCCGACGGCGCGGGCGAAGAGGTGGGTGCCGACCTCGTGCACCGGCGCCACCGGCACGCCGTCGACGCTCAGGCGCCACCTCGCCAGGAGGCGCACGTCGGGAGCGGCAGGGATGACGAAGTGGGCGAGCTCCTCCGCCTCCTCGAGGGTCAAGGTGGAGCGGGCCATCGCCGGCGAGAGGGAGAGGTAGGGCGCAAGAGGGGCGATGCCGGCGGCAGGGGGAGAAGGAGAGGGAAGGCGAGGGGCAGTGTGAGAGCCACGGCGGGGCGAGGCACTTTTTATCGGCGTGGTGGGCGGGGGTGGGTGCCGGTGATCAATGCCGGGCCAGCCGAGCGGTCAAGGGCGCAGAAGGCCAGGCGGCGGCGTGCGAATCGGCGCCGGCGATTAATGTCGAGCTCTCAAGGGCGCAGAAGGCCAGGCGGCGGCGTGCGAATCGGCGCCGGCGATTAATGCCGAGCTGTCAAGGGCGCAGGAGGCCAGGCGGGCGGGCGTGCGTAGGCGGGCGTCCGTGCGC
>NC_057796.1:383613130-383631772 GCF_018294505.1 Triticum aestivum
GGCGGGCGTCGGGCGGTGGCGTGTGAATCGGCGCCGCCCGCGGACCGCCGCCGCCGACGCCGCCCGCGGACCGCCATTAGCCACTTAACGGACTGACAGCCCAATTATTGCCGTCCGCTCTCTTTGCCGTCCGCGGCAGACGGCAAAGGGCCTTGCCGTCAGCCGCCAGGAAGCGGACGGCAAAGCAGCTGTTTACCGTAGCCTACTTTGCCGGAGCCTTTTGCCGTCCGCGGCTGACGGCAAAGGCCTTTGCCGTCCGCCATTCGAGCCTTTGCCGTCCGCCGTGGCAGACGGCAAAATAGCTGTTTCCTGTAGTGTCCTATGGCTAAGTGAAAGTGTTAAAGCAATATAGTCCGATTGCCTTGTTCGCCGCGCTATCACCTCCTTAATGGACCAAGACGTTGGATCAAGTGTGAATACACGCTTTTTCGAACACCCCCGCATTATATGCGTGGGGGCTGAAGCCGACGACTGCAAACTTTCAGGTTATATACATACATAAACGGCCGCATAGGAGGCATCATAATACTTTCAGGCAAAAGTATAAACACATCCTTTATAATCCTAATAGTATTATTTTTACAATCAGGTTACATGTAACTAGAACATGATACTCTTTGAGCACTGAGCCTCTATTAAACGAGCGCCTTCTAGGGCTTCTTCAAAATGGTGCTCGGCCGATGCCTGGCCTACGGCCGAACTCTAGGTTGCAATAGCGGTGGCCTCCATCTCTGCCTAGTATGTCTTAACACGGGCAAGAGCCATCCGCGCACCCTCTATGCACGCCGACCTCTTTGCAGCGTTGATATGCGGCACATCACCAAGGAATCGTTGCACTAAACGAAAATAACTATTCGGCCTTGGTCCTTCAGGCCAAAGATGATCCACGATAGACCTCATGGCAAGCCCGGACAACCTATGGAGCTTAGCCCACTCGGCCATTTGCTCATTCAGCAGCAGCGGACGCGTTGGAGCACTGAACTGCGACCATAACAACTTTTCCACTTCATGATCTTTTTGATCTTTGAAAAACTTAGTCGCATCAGCAACACTCGTTGCCAAATCCACGTACGCGTCTGCAGCACTCCATAATTGATCCAGAGGGGCATACTTCGGATCTCCGAACTTCGTCCGCAACAAAAAGGGCTTCCCAGCTGTGATATCTCCGGCTTGACGAAGCTCCTCCTTTGCCGCTCTGATTTTCGAGCGGGTCTCCTTGGCTGCTACCATGGCTTTCTCCAGGTCCGCCGCTTTCGCTTGACTTTCCTTTTCGAGAAGCTCATACCGGTCGGCGGCATCCTTCAGCTTAACAGCCATCTTGGCTATTTTATCTTCGCTCTGGCAATGAGCAGCCTGTTCGGCTCTTAATTCTTCGACCGCCTTTAGGGCGGCCGCATCACTTCTCCTGGCTTGTTCCTTGGCCCGGGCAAGCTCCGCCCGAAGGGTCTCCACGGCGGCAGCTCCATCTGCAGTCACAACATATTATAGATACTAGCATCATGCTCCTCTTAATATCTGTTAACCACCGGAGAATACATACCCTGTGCCTCGTCAAGCCGCTTGTTTACAAGCACGATATCGGCATCTGCCGCATCAAGTTGCCGCTTCAGTTCGGCAAACTCACCAGTCCGGCTAGCCACCGGACCCTCAGCCGCCTGCACATAAAAGCAGCATGATCATTACCTGGGACTATGATCCTCTGTTTGCCGCCTTTGGACAACAACCAGAATTTCAGGGGCTACTATCTGCATAGGGCACTCCTAGCGTGTGCGGTACCGTCAAAAAATATATATATTACTTTGCGTACCTCAAAGCCTTTTAGCAGGCTCATAAAAGCTTTATGCAACCCACTTTTTGCGGATGAAATCCTCTCAACCACCGTACCCATTAAAGTACGATGCGCCTCTGAGATAGCCGCTTGCTCCAGAAGACCCATCAGTACGTCCGGTTGTGCACCGGACAGTCCCGGACTCTTTCTGTTGCTCTCCTTAGGAGCCAAATCCTCCAGACTCCGGGTGGCCGAAGGGTTACCTTCTGGCCATGGCGGATCAGGAGAAATCCTCTGCGACGACACCTCAGGGTCGTCCGCCTCATGAGGCGGGGAGAGAGGGGGAGGCGTTTCACTCTCCATCATCTCCGGAAGAAGATCTCCCGAAGACGAACTCTGTCGAGAAGGGCTACGATCCGAACTGCAAGACATACTTCTCGGTTATTGTCTTCAGAGATGAAGCAAAATATATTTACCAAAAGTACTCTTGTTCACTTACAGCTCGGTGGAGGGCTGATCCCCTTGCGGGCACTGTGCGGTAAGGATGCCCTCCGGTGCAGGACCCCCTGGCGAAGGTTTCTTCCCTCGTTTGGAAACCCTCGTTTCCAAATCTTCAGAGGCGGTCCGCTTCCGTCCTTGGGGAGAGGGAATTTTAGATTCTTCTCCCCAGTTATCCTCCTTCGCGGATACACTAATTCCCCCGGTTCGGATGAGTAATGCGTGAGGCCCGCTTTCGGCTTCGTTATCCCTCCCTTTATCTTCCTCTGATGGCACCTGGTGAGGTGCATACTCAAGCATCCTGGCTAGTACGGGATCCAGTGAGCCATCGGGAAGGGGAGTCGAACACCTGATCATCTTCACCTTTCTTATCCAGTCCTGGTCAAAGAGCGACTTTTCAGAATGATGTTGTGATAAATAAAAAGACAGCGTGTTCGGTCGCAGGATTACATACCTGGGTATCTGGACGATTGCAGTTTAGACCCGCATCCTCGATGGTGTCCGGACACTTTATTCGTGGTCCGAAGAACAATCCATACATCCCTTCGAGCGTCACGCCGAAGAATTCCTGAATAGTTCGCGGTCCTTCCGGGTTGAACTCCCACATACGGAGAGGTCGACGTTGGCATGTCAGGACCCGATGAACTAGCATGGCTTGCATTACCTTGACAAGGCTGAAATCTCTCTCAAGGAGATCTCGGATGCGACTCTGCAGTATCGACACGTCATTAACCGGCCCCCAGTCCAGCCCCTTGTTGACCCATGACGCCAGTTGTGGCGGGGGCCCGAATGGAAGGCGGGGGCAGCTTCCCACTTAGTACTTCGAGGAGCCGTGATGTAAAACCACTCCCGCTGCCATAAGTTGGAAATCTCCGGGAAGGAACCCTCCGGCCATGGAGCATCGGCGCCTTTGCTTATTATGGCACCTCTGCACTCTGCGTGTCGCCCATCGGTCATCCTCGGCTTCACATTGAAGGTCTTGAGCCATAAGCCGAAGTGTGGGGTGATGCGGAGGAAGGCTTCGCACACGACGATGAACGACGAGATGTGAAGGATGGAATCCGGAGCCAGATCATGGAAATCGAGCCCGTAGAAGAACATAAGCCCTCTAACAAAGGGATCAACACTAAAACCTAGCCCTTGGAGGAAGTGGGAAACAAATACGACACTCTCGTTGGGTTCGGGAGTAGGGATGACCTGCCCTGGAGCAGGCAGCCTGTGCGACATTTCAGTGGTCAGATACCTGGCTTCTCTTAGCTTCTTGATGTCCTCCTCTGTGATAGAGGAGGCTATCCACCGGCCTTGAAGGTTGGATCCGGACATGATTGAAGGTCTAAAACGCTTAGCCGGAGCCTTGAGTGTTGGAATTCGAGGTGGGGGAAGGGAAGGATCGAGCGCGAGAAGAAAAGGACAGGCCTTGGCCCCTTTATAAAGAGGATGAATATCAAGCGTCCTCCGCGTGACCGTTTGGAACTTGCCTAAAATCGAGGAGTCATACCAACAGGGCACGATTGGGTTACCCACACCCTTATTGATGAGAATCCCATGATAAGAGGAACACAATCTCTGCTTCGACAAGACGTGCCAATAAAACCGCCTCGCAACTCGTGCAGTGGCAGGCTGGGAAAAACGGTTCGTCATGATCAAACCACGGCAGAACGTCATGCTATGAAAAGTTGTCAGCAGATTAGATTTATGGAAATATTATACTCTCTACGATGGTATGTGGAATTTGTTTTGCAGAGCCGGACACTATCCTTGTGTTCAAAATCTTCTATGGAGTATTCGGAGGAGGAACCCGCCTTGCAATGCCGAAGACAATCTGCGCGCCGGACTCATCGTCATTGAAGCCTGGTTCAGGGGCTACTGAGGGAGCCCTGGATTAGGCGGTCCTCGGACTGCCGGACTATATACTTTGGCCGGACTGTTGGACTATGAAGATACAAGATTGAAGACTTCGTCCCGTGTCCGGATGGGACTCTCCTTGGCGTGGAAGGCAAGCTTGGCAATTCGGATATGTAGATCTCCTCCCTTGTAACCGACTCTGTGTAACCCTAGCCCCCTCCGGTGTCTATATAAATCGGAGGATTTAGTGCGTAGGACAACAACAATCATAACCATAGGCTAGCTTCTAGGGTTTAGCCTCTACGATCTCGTGGTAGATCAACTCTTGTAATACTCATATCATCAAGATCAATCAAGCAGGAAGTAGGGCATTACCTCCATCGAGAGGGCTCAAACCTGGGTAAACATCGTGTCCCCCGCCTCCTGTTACCATCCGCCTTAGACGCATAGTTCGGGACCCCCTACTCGAGATCCGCCGATTTTGACACCGACACAAACCGCGCTGGCCAGCTTGCCTATTATGACGCTGCCGCACTCTGCCTGCTCCTCCTCTGTCACCTGCAGCCTCACATTAAAGGTCTTGAGCCACAAACCAAAGTGCGAAGGAGTCCGGAGGAAGGCCTCACACGTGACAATAAATGTCAAGATGAGGAGAATAGAGTCCGGGGCCAGATCGTGAAAATCTAGCCCATAGTAGCACATGAGCCCCCGGACGAAGTGGTTAAGCGCGAACCCTAGCCCGTGAAGGAGGTGGGATACAAATACTACCCTCTCGCCAGATCTGGCAGTCGGTATAACTTGCCCTTGTACCGGAAGCCGATGAAGGATTTCCGGGGTCAGATACCTCGCTACGCGGAGCTTTGCAATATCCTCCTCTGTGACAGAAGAAGCCACCCACCGGCCCTGATGGTTGGATCCGGACATGATTAGGGCTGGTGGTGATTGGAACCCGAGGGTTGGAACTTGGGGTGGCTGAGGTTGAGGAAGGAGCAAGCACAAGGGAAGAAGACGAGACTGGGTCTCTATATAAAGGCACCAAATACTGGGTGTCTCCCTTGGGTCTCTAAACTTACCTATCACCAAGGAGTTGTACCCAGGGGACAGTTGGGTTACCCACGCCTGCATTAATGAAAATCCCGTAAATAAGGGGACACGATCTCTGCCTTGACAAGACGTGCCAATTAAACCGTGCCCCGAGACGTGGGGCGGCTCGCAAGCCGACGGTTGGAAATAGTAACTAGGCAGGCATGATACGATGTCATGGACAGTTATCAACAAGTTGGGCTCGTGGGATATTGTATTGTCCGCAAATATATACACAGGTCCGGATGCACTAACTTCATCCGAAGACTATTCTGTAGTTCGGAAGGAGGGAGCCCGCCTTGCAATGCCGAAGACAAATCTGCGCGCCGGACTCCTCGTCATTGAAGCCAGGTTCAGGGGCTACTGAGGGAGTCCAGGATTAAGGGGTCCCCGGACGTCCGGCCTATTATCCATGGGCCGAACTGATGGGCTGTGAAGACATGAAGACCAAAGACCGTACTCGTGTCCGGATTGGACTCTCCTTGGCGTGGAGGGCAAGCCTGGCGACCAACTATGAAGATTCCTTCTTATGTAACCAACTCCATGTAAACCCTAGATCCCCCCGGTGTCTATATAAACCGGAGGGTTTAGTCCGGAAAAGAGACATCCATACATACATACTCATTACCATATTCACATAGGATAGACTTCTAGGGTTTAGCCATTACGATCTCGTGGTAGATCCACTCTTGTAATACTCATATTCATCAAGATCAATCAAGCAGGAAGTAGGGTATTACCTCCATAGAGAGGGCCCGAACCTGGGTAAACATCGTGTCCCCGTCTCCTGTTACCATCGATCCTAGATGCATATTTCGGGACCCCCTACCCGAGATCCGCTGGTTTTGACACCGACAGCCGGCGGGGTGAGGGTTTTTGTGACATGGGGATGATGAGGGTTTTATTTTTTATTTTTTGAATATGTTGGTGAGGGTTTTCTGTCCCACAAAGAATTTTGGGCACGACGGTTTGCTAGAGCGAACCGTGTGTGATTGACGTAGCAGGCAAAATGAAAGTCATTGCACACGGTTCCAATTTTGGGAAGCGTGTGTGATTGTCGTACTTCCTCCGCCCTAGTTTATTGGTCCCCCTTTGTAATTTTGACCAAATTTTGACGAAATATTTAACATAATCAGACATAGATAATAAGCATACACGTACATAAGCATAGTTCAACCATAAGTACATAGTTCAACCATCATTAAGCATACTGAAGTGTACATAGTTCGATCCATCCCACATCTCATCTCACATGCGGCCGGCACGATCCTGAAGCTTCTCCAGGTACTCGGCGTACGCACCGTGCGCCACCCTGCGAGAATACTTCTGCTTGAAGGAGCCAACGGTCCGTCCTCTTGCATGCGCCAGAAGACTTAGATATGCGTCATGAAGCTTCTGGTTGCAAAATGGGCATCCATAGCCGTTGTTCTAGGTCCTAATACGCCTGTTATGCATTCCCGCATAAAGCTCCCTCAGGATTTGCCTCTTGTACCTCCTCTGGCCATCTTTATCCTCGCTGTCCACATCGTCAGACAACACTTATACAAATAGTAAAACAAATTTGGCATCAAATCAATGATTACATGTCGTGAAGTAGGATTAGGAATTTATGGCTATTTATTTATACATATCCAGAGATTATGGTTCGACTTTTAAGCACGCTCGTCTATGTACAGACCAATCTTGAAGAAAATAATGGCACAAACACATGTAGGTCATTCAAAATTAATTGTCAAGCCCTGGCTAGGTGAAGGAAATATGCCCTTGAGGCAATAATAAAGTTATTATTTATTTCCTTATATCATGATAAATGTTTATTGTTCATGCTAGAATTGTATTAACCGGAAACATGATACATGTGTGAATACATAGACAAACAGAGTGTCACTAGTATGCCTCTACTTGACTAGCCCGTTGATCAAAGATGGTTATGTTTCCTAGCCATAGACATGAGTTGTCATTTGATTAACGGGATCACATCATTAGGAGAATGATGTGATTGACTTGACCCATTCCGTTAGCTTAGCACTCGATCATTTTAGTATGTAGCTATTGCTTTCTTCATGACTTATACATGTTCCTATGACTATGAGATTATGCAACTCCCGTTTACCGGAGGAACACTTGGTGTGCTACCAAACGTCACAACGTAACTGGGTGATTATAAAGGTGCTCTACAGGTGTGTCCGAAGGTACTTGTTGGGTTGGCGTATTTCGAGATTAGGATTTGTCACTCCGATTGTCGGAGAGGTATCTCTGGGCCCACTCAGTAATGCACATCACTATAAGCCTTGTAAGCATTGTAACTAATGAGTTAGTTGCGGGATGATGTGTTACGGAACGAGTAAAGAGACTTGCCGGTAACGAGATTGAACTAGGTATTGAGATACCGACGATCGAATCTCGGGCAAGTAACATACCGATGACAAAGGGAACCACGTATGTTGTTATGCGGTCTGACCGATAAAGATCTTCGTAGAATATGTAGGAACCAATATGAGCATCCAGGTTCCGCTATTGGTTATTGACCGGAGAGGTGTCTCGGTCATGTCTACATAGTTCTCGAACCCGTAGGGTCCGCACGCTTAACGTTACGATGACAGTTATATTATGAGTTTATATGTTTTGATGTACCGAAGGTTGTTCGGAGTCCCGGATGTGATCACGGACATGACGAGGAGTCTCGAAATGGTCGAGACATAAAGATTGATATATTGGAAGCCTATGTTTGGACATCGGAAGTGTTCCGGGTGAAATCGGGATTTTTCCGGAGTACCGGAGAGTTACGGAAATTCGTATTGGGCCATAATGGGCCATACGGGAAAGGAGAGAAAGGCCCCAAAGGGTGGCCGCACCCCTCCCCATGGACTAGTCCGAATTGGACTAGGGAGGGGGGGCGCCCCCTTCCTTCTTTCTCCTTCTCCCTTCCCTTCTCCTATTCCAACAAGGAAAGGAGGAGCCCTACTCCCGGTGGGAGTAGGACTCCCCCCTTGGCACGCCCTCCTCCTTGGCCGGCGGCCTCCCCTTGCTCCTTTATATACGGGGGCAGGGGGCACCCCATAGACACACAATTGATCAATGATCTTTTAGCCGTGTGCGGTGCCCCCCTCCACCATATTACACCTCGATAATATCGTAGCGGAGCTTAGGCGAAGCCCTGCGTCAGTAGAACATCATCATCGTCACCACGCCGTCGTGCTGACGAAACTCTCCCTCAACACTCGGCTAGATCGGAGTTCGAGGGACGTCATCGAACTGAATGTGTGCTGAACTCGGAGGTGCCATGCGTTCGGTACTTGATCGGTCGGATCGTGAAGACGTACGACTACATCAACCGCGTTGTGTTAAACGCTTCCGCTATCGGTCTACGAGGGTACGTGGACAACACTCTCCCCTCTCGTTGCTATGCATCACCATGATCTTGTGTGTGCGTAGGAAATTTTTTGAAATTACTACGTTCCGCAACAGTGGTATCAGAGCCTGGTTTTATGCGTTGATGTTATGCATGAGTAGAACACAAGTGAGTTGTGGGCGATATAAGTCATACTGCTTACCAGCATGTCATACTTTGGTTCAGCGGTATTGTGAGATGAAACGGCCCGGACCGACATTACGCGTACGCTTACACGAGACTGGTTTCACCGTTGCGAGCACTCGTTGCTTAAAGGTGACTGGCGGGTGTCTGTCTCTCTCACTTTAGTTGAACCGAGTGTGGCTACGCCCGGTCCTTGCGAAGGTTAAAACAACACTAACTTGACAAACTATCGTTGTGGTTTTGATGCGTAGGTAAGAACGGTTCTTGCTAAGCCCATAGCAGCCACGTAAAACTTGCAACAACAAAGTAGAGGACGTCTAACTTGTTTTTGCAGGGCATATTGTGATGTGATATGGTCAAGACATGATGCTATATTTTATTGTATGAGACGATCATGTTTTGTAACCGAGTTATCGGCAACTGGCAGGAGCCATATGGTTGTCGCTTTATTGTATGCAATGCAATCGCCATGTAATTGTTTTACTTTATCACTAAGCGGTAGCGATAGTCGTAAAAGCAATAGTTGGCGAGACGACAACGATGCTACGATGGAGATCAAGGTGTCGTGCCGGTGACGATGGTGATCATGACGGTGCTTCGGAGATGGAGATCACAAGCACAAGATGATGATGGCCATATCATATCACTTATATTGATTGCATGTGATGTTTATCTTTTATGCATCTTATCTTGCTTTGATTGACGGTAGCATTATAAGATGATATCTCACTAAAATTTCAAGATAAAAGTGTTCTCCCTGAGTATGCACCGTTGCGAAAGTTCTTCGTGCTGAGACACCACGTGATGATCGGGTGTGGTAGGCTCTACGTTCAAATACAACGGGTGCAAAACAGTTGCACACGCGGAATATTTAGATTAAACTTGACGAGCCTAGCATATGCAGATATGGCCTCGGAACACGGAGACCGAAAGGTCGAGCGTGAATCATATAGTAGATATGATCAACATAGTGATGTTCACCATTGAAACTACTCCATCTCACGTGATGATCGGACATGGTTTAGTTGATATGGATCACGTGATCACTTAGAGGATTAGAGGGATGTCTATCTAAGTGGGAGTTCTTAAATAATATGATTAGTTGAACTTGAATTTATCATGAACTTAGTCCTGATAGTATTTTGCAAATTATGTTGTAGATCAATAGCTCGCGTTGTTGCTTCCCTGTGTTTATTTTTGATATGTTCCTAGAGAAAAATTATGTTGAAAGATGTTAGTAGCAAAGATGCGGATTGGATTCGTGATCTGTGGATTATCCTCATTGCTGCACAGAAGAATTATGTCCTTGATGCACCGCTAGGTGACAGACCTATTGCAAGAGCAGATGCAGACGTTATGAACGTTTGGCTAGCTCAATATGATGACTACTTGATAGTTTAGTGCACCATGCTTAACGGCTTAGAATCGGGATTTCAAAGACGTTTTGAACGTCATGAACCATTTGAGATGTTCCAGGAGTTGAAGTTAATATTTCAAGCAAATACCTGAGTTGAGAGATAAAAATCTCCAACAAGTTATATAGCTAAAAGATGGAGGAGAATAGCTCAAGCAGTGAGCATGTGCTCAGATTGTCTAGGTACTACAATCGCTTGAATCAAGTGGGAGTTAATCTTCCAGATAAAATAGTGATTGACAGAATTCTCTAGTCACCATCACCAAGTTAGTAGAACTTTGTGATGAACTATAGTATGCAAGGGATGACGAAAGTTATTCCCGAGCTCTTCGCGATGCTGAAATCGACGAAGGTAGAAATAAAGAAAGAGCATCAAGTGTTGATGGTTAACAAGACCACTAGTTTCAAGAAAAGGGCAAAGGGATAGAAGGGGAACTTCAAGAAGAACGACAAGCAAGTTGCTACTCAAGTGAAGAAGCCCAAGTCTGTACCTAAGCCTGAGACTAAGTGCTTCTACTGCAAAGGGACTGGTCACTGGAAGCGGAACTGCCCCAAGTATTTGGTGGATAAGAAAGGATGGAAAAGTGAACAAAGGTATATTTGATATACATATTATTGATGCGTATTATACTAGTGTTCGTAGCAACCCCTCGGTATTTGATACTGGTTCAGTTGCTAAGAGTAGTAACTCGAAACGGGAGTTGCAGAATAAACAGAGACTAGTAAAAGGCGAGGTGACGATGTGTGTTGGAAGTAGTTCCAAGATTGATCATCATCGCACACTCCCTATACTTTCAGGATTAGTGTTGAAACTAAATAAGTGTTATTTGGTGTTTGCGTTGAGCATGAATATGATTTGATCATGTTTGTTGCAATACGGTTATTCATTTAAATTAGAGAATAATTGTTGTTCTGTTTACATGAATAAAACCTTCTATGGTCATACACCCAATAAAATGGTTTGTTGGATCTCAATCGTAGTGATACACATATTCATAATAATGAAGCCAAAAGATGCAAAGTTAATAATGATAGTGCAACTTATTTGTGGCACTGCCGTTTAGGTCATATTGGTGTAAAGCGCATGAAGAAACTCCATACTGATGGGATTTTGGAATCACTTGATTATGAATCACTTGATGCTTGCGAACCGTGCCTCATGGGCAAAATGACTAAAACGCCGTTCTCCGGAACTATGGAGAGAGCAACAGATTTGTTGGAAATCATACATACAGATGTATGTGGTCCGATGAATATTGAGGCTCGTAGCAGGTATCATTATTTTCTGACCTTCACAGATGATTTGAGCAAATATGGGTATATCTACTTAATGAAACAGAAGTCTGAAACATTTGAAAAGTTCATATAATTTCAGAGTGAAGCGGAAAATCATCTTAACAAGGAAATAAAGTTTCTACGATCTGATCGTGGAGAAGAGTATTTGAGTTATGAGTTTGGCCTTCAGTTAAAACAATGTGAAATAGTTTCACTACTCACGCCACCTGGAACACCACAGTGTAATGGTGTGTCCGAACATCGTAACCGTACTTTATTAGATATGGTGCGATATATGATGTCTCTTACCGATCTACCACTATCGCTTTGGGGTTATGCATTAGAGACAGCTGCATTCACGTTAAATAGGGTACCATCTAAATCCGTTGAGATGACATCTTATGAACTATGGTTTGGCAAGAAACCAAAGTTGTCGTTTCTTAAAGTTTGGGGTTGCGATGCTTATGTGAAATAGTTTCATCCTGATAAGCTCAAACCCAAATCGGAGATATGTGTCTTCATAGGATACCCAAAGGAGATAGTTGGGTACACCTTCTATCATAGATCCAAAGGCAAGACATTCGTTGCTAAGAATGGATCCTTTCTAGAGAAGGAGTTTCTCTCGAAAGAAGTGAGTGGGAGGAAAGTAGAACTTGATGAGGTAACTGTACCTGCTCCCTTATTGGATTGTAGATCATCACAGAAACCAGTTTCTGCGACACGTACACCAATTTGTGAGGAAGTTAATGAGAATGATCATGAAACTTCAGATCAAGTTATTACTAAACTTCGTAGGTCAACCAGATTAAGATCCGCACCAGAGTGGTACGGTAATCCTGTTCTGGAGGTTATGTTACTAGACCATGACGAACCTACTAACTATGAAGAAGCGATGGTGAGCCCAGATTCCGCAAAATGGCTTAAGGCCATGAAATCTGAGATGAGATCCATGTATGAGAACAAAGTATGGACTTTGATTGACTTGCCCAATGATCGGCGAGCCATTGAGATTAAATGGATCGTCAAGAGGAAGACGGGCGCTGATAGTAGTGTTAGTATCTACAAAGCTAGAATTGTCGCAAAAGGTTTTCGACAAGTTTAAGGTGTTGACTACGATGAGAGTTTCTCACTCGTATCTATGCTTAAGTCTGTCCGAATCATGTTAGCAATTGCCGCATTTTATGAAATCTGGCAAATGGATAAACAAAACTGCATTCCTTAATGGATTTATTAAAGAAGAGTTGTATATGATGCAACCAGAAGGTTTTGTCAATCCTAAAGGTGCTAACCAAATATGCAAGCTCCAGCGATCCATCTATGGACTGGTGCAAGCATCTCGGAGTTGGAATATACGCTTTGATAAGTTGATCAAGGCATATAGTTTTATACAGACTTGCGGTGAAGCCTGTATTTACATGAAAGTGAGTGGGAGCACTACATCATTTCTGATAAGTATATGTGAATGACATATTGTTGATCGGAAATAATGTAGAATTATTCTGCAAAGCATAAAAGAGTGTTTCAAAGGAGTTTTTCAAAGAAAGACCTCGGTGAAGCTGCTTACATATTGAGCATCAAGATCTATAGAGATAGATCAAGATGCTTGATAAGTTTTTTCAATGAGTACATACCTTAACAAGATTTTGAAGTAGTTCAAAATGGAACAGTCAAAGAAAGAGTTTCTTGCCTGTGTTACAACGCGTGAAATTGAGTAAGACTCAAAGCCCGACCACGACAGAAGATAGAAAAAGAATGAAAGTCATTCCCTATGCCTCGGCCATAGGTTCTATAAAGTATGCCATGCTGTGTACCAGATCTATTGTATACCCTACACTGATTTTGGCAAGGGAGTACAATAGTGATCTAGGAGTAGATCACTGGACATCGGTCAAAATTATCCTTACTGGAATAAGGATATGTTTCTCGATTATGGAAGTGACAAAAGGTTCGTCGTAAAGGGTTACGTCGATGCAAGTTTTGACACTAATCTAGATGACTCTAAGTCTCTGTCTAGATACATATTGAAAGAGGGAGCAATTAGCTAGAGTAGCTCCATGCAGAGCATTGTAGACATAGAAATTTGCAAAATACTTACGGATCTGAATGTGACAGACCCGTTGACTAAAATTATCTCACAAGCAAAACATGATCCACCTTAGTACTCTTTGGTTGTTAATCACATAGCGATGTGAACTAGATTATTGACTCTAGTAAACCCTTTGGGTATTGGTCACATGACGATGTGAACTATGGGTGTTAATCACATGGTGATGTGAATTATTGGTGTTAAATCACATGGCGATGTGAACTAGATTATTGACTCTAGTGCAAGTGGCAGACTGAAGGAAATATGCCCTAGAGGCAATAATAAAGTTATTATTTATTTCCTTATATCATGATAAATGTTTATTATTCATGCTAGAATTGTATTAACCGGAAACATGATACATGTGTGAATACATAGACAAAGAGAGTGTCACTAGTATGCCTCTACTTGACTAGCTCGTTGATCAAAGATGGTTATGTTTCCTAGCCATAGACATGAGTTGTCATTTGATTAACGAGATCACATCATTAGGAGAATGATGTGATTGACTTGACCCATTTCGTTAGCTTAGCACTCGATCGTTTTAGTATGTTGATATTGCTTTCTTCATGACTTATACATGTTCCTATGACTATGAGATTATGCAACTCCCGTTTACCGGAGGAACACTTTGTGTGCTACCAAACGTCACAACGTAACTGGGTGATTATAAAGGTGCTCTACAGGTGTCTCCGAAGGTACTTGTTGGGTTGCCGTATTTCGAGATTAGGATTTGTCACTCTGATTGTCGGAGAGGTATCTCTGGGCCCACTCAGTAATGCACATCACTATAAGCCTTGCAAGCATTGTAACTAATGAGTTAGTTGCGGGATGATGTATTACGGAACGAGTAAAGAGACTTGCCGGTAACGAGATTGAACTAGGTATTGAGATACCAATGATCGAATCTCGGGCAAGTAACATACCGATGACAAAGGGAACAACGTATGTTGTTATGCGGTCTGACCGATAAAGATCTTCGTAGAATATGTGGGAGCCAATATGAGCATCCAGATTCCGCTATTGGTTATTGACCGGAGAGGTGTCTCGGTCATGTCTACATAGTTCTCGAACCCGTAGGGTCCGCACGCTTAACGTTAAGATGACGGTTATATTATGAGTTTATGTGTTTTGATGTACCGAAGGAGTTCGGAGTCCCGGATGAGATTGGGGACATGACGAGCAGTATCGAAATGACCGAGATGTAAAGATCGGTATATTGGACGACTATATTCGGACTTCGGAAAGGTTCCGAGTGATTCGGGTATTTTTCAGAGTACCGGAGAGTTACGGAAATTCGTAGGGCCTTAATGGGCCATACGGGAAAGGAGAGGAAGGCCCCAAAGGGTGGCCGCACCCCTCCCCATGGACTAGTCCGAATTGGACTTGGGAGGGGGGTGCCCCTTCCTTCTTTCTCCTTCTCCCTTCCCTTCTCCTATTCCAACAAGGAAAGGAGGAGTCCTACTCCCGGTGGGAGTAGGACTCCCCCCTTGGCGCGCCCTCCTCCTTGGCCGGCGGCCTCCCCCTTGCTCCTTTATATACGGGGGCAGGGGTGCACCCCATAGACACACAATTGATCAACGATCTTTTAGCCGTGTGCGGTGCCCCCCTCCACCATATTACACCTCGATAATATCGTAGCGGAGCTTAGGCGAAGCCCTGCGTCGGTAGAACATCATCATCGTCACCACGCCGTTGTGCTGACGAAACTCTCCCTCAACACTCGGCTGGACCGGAGTTCGAGGGACGTCATCGAGCTGAACATGTGCTGAACTCGGAGGTGCCGTGCGTTCGGTACTTGATCGGTCGGATCGTGAAGACGTACGACTACATCAACCGCGTTGTGTTAAACGCTTCCGCTATCGGTCTACGAGGGTACGTGGACAACACTCTCCCCTCTCGTTGCTATGCATCACCATGATCTTGCGTGTGCGTAGGAATTTTTTTGAAATTACTACGTTCCCCAACACTAGGAATTATTAGTACGAACACTAACCCTAGTCGGATTACTAGTAGAAATTATTTGCACAGAAGAAACAACTAATCACTTATCACCTGTACCATTCGAACAATCAATACACTACACGGATCTAACGAAACTTACTCAGATTTCATGGATTGGGAGAACATAACCATAGGATTTGTTTTCCAAAAAGGGGGAGGCAGGAGTAACAAGAGAAACCCTATGATCTATTTGACACATAAATGGTTATAGATGACTAACCAGCTGTCCATCGTCGTCGGGCTCGTCAGTGGAGTGGCCGTCGGAGTCGGTGTGGAACTCCGCCTCCGGCTGTGGAAGCTCGACGCCGTTGACGACATCAGGGTGCAGCGATAACTCGCCGACGGTGACGGTAACCTCTGTCTCCATCTCCACGCCGTGCTCCGGTGCTTTAGCAGCCCCGACGTTGCCAGTCCCTCCGATGGGGCGCTTCGGCGGCATCCTCATACACTGATGACTTTGAGGACTGAGAGCGGCGTCAAGAATGCAAGCGGAGAGAGAGGATTGTGTGTGTGTGTAGTGAGGATGGGGGGTGCGGCCGCTCGGGCGCACCATTAATATGGAGTAGTGGGAGTTGTGGGAGAGAGGCGGGCGGCGGTCAAACCGATGGCTCTCCTCCCGGTGAGCCTGGGCACTGGACTGCTGGCATGCCTATCAAAGTTTCACACAGCTACTCGCATGCCTCCCGATGACACTGCGCAGCGAGCACGCCTCCGTCAATTCACACACCTGCACGCACGCCTCCCCGTTTGCCTGTGCGGCGGACTGCTTGCATGCGTCCTGTCAACTCATGCCTGCTCGCACGGCACACGGGTCGCGCGGCAGCACGTATATTGTTTTTCTATTTGGATGATTAATGCTGCCGCTTTATTGCTTAACCAAAGCATGGCACGTATCCATTGTTGGTCTAACGCTCACGGTTCGAATAAATAATCCGTTTGGGATATTGGTTTCCAATTATTAATAATCGCCCGTCTGTAATTAGATAAACATTACATCAAAACTGGTCTCAAATTTGACAAAAAAGGTACAATGCCACTTTGTATTGGTGTCCATATGACAACACGATAAGTTTCATGAACTTCAAATAAGTTTTGGATGTACTAGAATTTAGAAATCAAGATTCTCAATGTTTGAAATTTGTTGCACAGGGAGTAAACATGCACCCAGTGAGACACATGTGTTTTTGCAATCCATTTAGGTGCACTGTCACGTGTGCATGTAGCTCAATTTTGATTTTTGCACATTATACCCGTAGAAAATCAATCAATCAATGTACTGAAACGTCTTAATGATCTCTGTGATTTTTTTGAAATTAAAATGTTCCTCCTTTGGTAACATGTATGTTCACCGCGGATAATTAATTTAACATGCAGCCTAGTTGCGGTGGATTCGCGGTGTGTGTATGGGTGTGTGTGTCTGGGGGTGGCGGGTGGCTCGCAGTACACTACGAGTTCTGAGCCATCATGTGGGTTGGCTGTTTTGATAGGCAGGCCGGTGCCACATCAGTCGTGAAATCATTATTTAAAACATTACACAACCCTTCCATACATAAATGTTTTGGCCACATGCAGTCGATGATTGTCCTACACGACACTCGATACTCGCGTGTGATGCTTTCTGTGGGCCCGCGAGGTCGTCGTCCATCACAGTGACGAACAGCCGATAGTGAGGTTAATTTGACCAGCAAGGTAGAATCTTTTTTGTTTGTGTTATGGTGGTATATAGTATGCGTCGAAGAGGTGGGAGGGGACTAGCATCTATACTATAGGTACGCGTCCGTGAACAAGTACACCTCACTCAGTTTCGGGACTTTTTGTTTTCCGAGGCACGTGCCACATCAAAAGTGTGAAATTGGTTATTCAAACATCACAAAACACCTTTTCGGGCCACATGCATATCCTAGCTAGGACACTCACGTGTGACGCTTCCATCTATGGGCCCATGAGGCCATCGTCGATGCATGCATCACTTTGACCTACATCGGGAGAGGTTAATTAATTTCACCATCGATGAGGATTCTTTTGGGTTGTACATATATTACGGCAGGAGCATATAGTATGCGATGAAGAGGGGAGAAGGGGACCATCATATGTAGTACGCTTGGTATGAACCTCACTCTGTGTGGGTGCATCGTTTATGGTTTTTGAGGCATGTGGCACATCAAAGTTGTGCATTTTCGGTATTCAACATATATATGTTTGGCCCACATGTAAAGCGGTGGTGGTTGTCCTATCGCACCCACTTAAGCAGTTATCAGCGATATCGATGCTTTCCATCTGTGGGCCCGCTTGGTCCATCACTACTTTTTGCCTGACAACAAGAGAGGTTAATTTGACTTAGGAGGGGATTATTATTTTTGCTCTGGGATGACATGCATGATACAGTTTGAGCACACACACATGCATGTGTACGCATGAATCCCTCCCATCGCGTCGAAGTGGCAAGTACAATGGCACATCATGAATCGATCTCGCTCTGTGTGGGGAGCTAGTGTACGATTTTTGACGCACGCGCCACATCAATGTTGTGTATTCAAACATGCATGCACGCATCACCTCCATACATATGCATGTAGTGGTTGCCTTCGAATGGTACACTCCGTCGCGTGGTTATCGGCGACAAGCCTATATATTTGTGGGCCCGCGTGGACATCCATGATCACGTTGACCAACAACAAGATAGGTTACCATGGATGATTCTTCATTTGGTTCATGTTATCGTAGTATAGGTCATGGTGAGATTCAGACCTAAGTTTGAGCGCATATACTATGCACACATGCATGCATGAATCCCCGTCGTTGGCTTGAAGTGTGGTGTAACATACATATGCATCGTCAACCTAACCCTCACTCAGTGTGGGGATTTCTAGTTCGAAATCACGGTGCCACATCAAAGTTGTTCCATTGTTACTCAAAAACACACCTCTCCATACATATATTTGGGACACATGCATGCAGTGATTGTCTTCGGGGACTAGCTACTTGTGTGATTATTGGCGAGCTAGCCCACCTCCGGGGTCGCATGGATGGCCATCACTTTGACCAACAACAAGAGAGATGTTGTTCGACCAAGGTGTATTATTCTTGGTCCATTTTACGATCCATCTTGGTGAGATATGCCTCTCTGGACCGCC
>NC_057796.1:383632153-383766294 GCF_018294505.1 Triticum aestivum
CTCGGTTGGGGGGGAGGGCATGCATTCATAGCTTAGGATTCCCTTCGTGCCGACATGAGGGAGTGGAGCTGCTAGCTACTTTGCACTTTGCTAGGTGAACCCCGGTTGGGGGGGGGGGCATGCATTCATACACTACAAAAAAAAGACACATCCATGACATTTTGGGCTGAACGAATTTTTTCTGTCATGCTTACGACACTTCTATGACAATAATTGTGAAAAAACCTGGTATCATCATAGATGTGGTGGGCTCCTACTTCTATGACAAAAAATCATGACAGAAAATGGGCTTTTCGTCCTGGGCGGGCCGGAGACGCAGCTGCATGACATTCTTTGGGCTGTCCATGACGGAAAAACCGTGGTAGAAGCGAGGCGAGGAAAATATCGGGGTGTTCCCGGTTACGGTGGGTGGTCGGGGCCGAGCGATGCACGGAGGTTTGCGCGTTTCTCTCGTACACATATGCGCGTGGGTGTGAGGCGTTGGGCTCTAACTGAACCCGAGCGAGGCATTCGCCTAACTGAAACCGAGTGATTGCACTGCAGGCTACTCGTTACTGAACCCGAACGATCGATCGATGGCTGTTAACTGAACCCGATCGAGCGATTCCTTCGCTACTGCTGCTAACTGAAGCCGATTGAACACTGCTGCCTCCTTCCCTTGATGAACAGTGAGCGTTGTTGGGGGGGTGGATGAACAGTTCCCGGTGGGGGGTTGGATGAACAGGACCCCGTGGTGTTGCCGCTGGATGAACAGGACCCCGATCGATCGAGCCGGTTGGGAGGTGGATGAACAGGACCCCGTGTTGGGCTGGATGAACAGGACCCTGCGGAGGGCTGGTTGAACAGTAGCCGGTGGAGGGCTGGATGAACAGTAGCCCGTGGAGGGGTGGTTGAACAGGACCCCGTGGAGAGGGCTAGTTGAAGAGTGGCCGGTGGAGGAGCGCGCGGTGGAGGCGGGATGAACAGGAGCCCGTGGATGAACAGTCGCAGGTGGAGGCTGGAGGAGGTCGACGGTGGATGAACAGTAGCCCGTGGAGGCTGGAGGAGGTCGACAGTGGATATGAACAGTATCTCGTGCAGTCCCGTTTTGCGGTACGCCACACCCCTCCAGATGAACAGGACCCCCGTTTCGAACACAGCGCTCCAACACAAGTCCGTTTCCTCTGTTTTGCGGTTCGCCACACCCCTCCCGGTCAACAGGATCCCGTTTCGACCGTAGGAGGTCCAACAGAAGTCCGTTTCCTCCGTTTTGCGGTATGCCAGACCCCTCCCGATGAACAGGTCCCGTTTCGACCATGGCCGGTCGAACACAAGGCCATTTCCTCCGTTTTGCGGTACGCCAGGCCTCGTTTCCATCGGGTGTTTCGTCCAAGCCGGTTGGCTCCCGATGAACTATACGCGTTCCGTTGCCTCCCGATGAACACGACGCATTCCGTTGCCTCCCCATGAACACGATGACGACGCAATTTCTCTGTTCCGACCCAGCCATGTACACGAGCCCTGGCCGTACGTATGCGCGAGTAGGCATTCGAGACCCCGCCCGTATGTATGTACGTGGCCGTATTTTCTTTCTTGCACCCTGGCCGCTGTATGTATGTGTACATGCTACGTGCGCGCCTCTACTACAACACGTGCCCTTCCTTGCACGGCCACGGTTCATCGCTGCAGCCTACAGACAGACCAATCGTATGTACGTACATGTTCGCGACCAGAACGACAATGCTACGTACGCTTCGACCAGGTGGGTCCCGACTGTCAGGCACTTCCTTGCATGCGAGGATGTAGCTGGTGGGTCCTAGCAGTCACGGGGCGAATCAATTTTTTTGCCCCTAATATGGACACACTTCCTTGCGTGCGAAGATGTAGCTGGTGGGTCCCAGGCTCCCAGCAGTCAGGAGGGAAACGGTTTTTTCGCGAAATACGATGGCCCGTCCGGTGGGTCCCTGCTGTCAGGTGGAGGAATAATTATTTTCCGCGTAATAAGGTCGCACTTCATTGCTGCGGCCGTGGACCCAGCCGTCAGCCTCTCCACGTACAGTACTCTTCCGATGGAAGTCGGTCGTTGACCACATTGACCACGCCGCGCCGAGAGCAACAAGGCGGTGGACGACGGTGTTGGGAAATGTAGTAATTTCAAAAAAATTCCTACGCACACGCAAGATCATGGTGATGCATAGCAACGAGAGGGGAGAGTGTTGTCTACGTACCCTCATAGACCATAAGCGGAAGCGTTATGACAACGCGGTTGATGTAGTCGTACGTCTTCACGATCGACCGATCCTAGCACCGAAGGTACGGCACCTCCGCGGACTGCACACGTTCAGCTCGGCGACGTCCCACGAACTCACGATCCAGTAGAGCTTCGAGGGAGAGCTTCGTCAGCACGACGACGTGATGACGGTGATGATGAAGTTACCGACGCAGAGCTTCGCCTAAGCACCGCTACGATATGACCGAGGTGGATTATGGTGGGGAGGGCACCACACACGGCTTGGAACAATCAACTTGTGTGTCCTAGGGTGCCCCTTGCCCCCATATATAAAGGATCAAGGGGGAGGCCGGCCGGCCTTGGTGCACCCCAGGGAGAGGAGGAATCCTCCTCCTACTAGGAGAAGGATTCATCCTTTCCTAGTCCTACTAGGCAGGGGGATGGGGGAAGGAAAGAGAGGGAGAGGGAGAGGGAAAGAGGGCTCGCGCCCCCTCCCCTAGTCCAATTCGGACTCCCCATGGGAGGGGGCGCGCCACCTCCTGGGCTTCTGCCCTCTCTCTCCCCTAAGGCCCAATACTTCCCTGAGGGGTTCTGGTAACCCCTCCGGCACTCCGGTTTTCTCCGAAACCACCCGGAACAGTTTCGGTCCGAATACAGCTGTCCAATATATCAATCTTTATGTCTCGACCATTTTGAGACTCCTTGTCATGTCTGTGATCACATCCAGGACTCCGAACTATCTTCGGTACATCAAAACGCATAAAATCATAATACCGATCATCACCGAACGTTAAGCGTGCGGACCCTACGGGTTCGAGAACTATGTAGACATGACCGAGACATGTCTCCGGTTAATAACCAATAGTGGAACCTGGATGCTCATATTGGCTCCTACATATTCTACGAAGATCTTTATCGGTCAAACCGCATAGCAACATACGTTGTTCCCTTTGTCATCGGTATGTTACTTGCCCGAGATTCGATCGTCGGTATCTCAATACCTATCTCAACCTCGTAATTACCGGCAAGTCTCTTTACTCGTTCCGTAATGCATCATCCCGCAACTAACTCATTAGTCACATTGTTTGCAAGGCTTATAGTGATGTGCATTACTGAGAGGGCCCAGAGATACCTCTCCGACAATCGGAGTGACAAATCCTAATCTCGATCTATGCCAACTCAACAAGTACCATAGGAGACACATGTAGAGCACCTTTATAATCACCCAGTTATGTTGTGACGTTTGGTAGCACACAAAGTGTTCCTCCGGTAATCGGGAGTTGCATAATCTCATGGTTATAGGAACATGTATAAGTCATGAAGAAAGCAATAGCAGTAAACTAAAACGATCAAGTGCTAAGCTAACAAAATGGGTTAAGTCAATCACATCATTCTCCTAATGATGTGATCCCGTTTATCAAATGGAAACTCATGTCTATGGCTAGGAAACTCAATGTAGGGTATACAATAGATCTGGTACACAGCATGGCATACTTCATAGAACCTATGGCTGAGGCATAGGGAATGACTTTCATTCTCCTTCTATCTTCTGCTGTGGTCGGGCTTTGAGTCTTACTCAATTTCACACCTTGTAACACAGGGAAGAACTCTTTCTTTGACTGTTCCATTTTGAACTACTTCAAAATCTTGTCAAGGTATGTACTCATTGAAAAAAACTTATCAAGCGTCTTGATCTATCTCTATAGATCTTGATGCTCAATATGTAAGCAGCTTCACCAAGATTTTTCTTTGAAAAACTCCTTTCAAATACTCCTTTATGCTTTCCAGAAAATTCTACATTATTTCCAATCAACAATATGTCATTCTCATATATTTATCAGAAATGTTGTAGTGATCCCACTCACCTTCTTGTAAATACAGGCTTCACCGCAAGTCTGTATAAAACTATATGCTTTGATCAACTCATCAAAGCGTATATTCCAACTCCGAGATGCTTGCACCAGTCCATAGATGGATCGATGGAGCTTGCACATTTTGTTATCACCTTTAGGATGGACAAAACCTTCTGGTTGCATCATATACAACTCTTCTTTAAGAAATCCATTAAGGAATGTAGTTTTGACATCCATTTGCCAGATTTCATAAAATGTGACAATTTGCTAACATGATTCAGACAGACTTAAGCATCACCATGAGTGAGAAATCTCATCATAGTTAACACCTTGAACTTTGTCAAAACCTTTTTCGACAAGTCTAGCTTTGTAGATAGTAACACTACTATCAGCGTCTGTCTTCCCCTTCAAGATCCATTTATTTTCTATGGCTTGCTGATCATCGGGCAAGTCAACCAAAGTCCATACTTTGTTCTCATACATGGATCCCATCTTAGATTTCATGGCCTCAAGCCATTTCGCAGAGTCTGGGCTCATCATCGCTTCTTCATAGTTCGTAGGTTCGTCATGGTCAAGTAAGATGACCTCCAGAACATGATTACTTACCACTCTGGTGCGGATCTCACTCTGGTTGACCTACGAGGTTCGGTAGTAACTTGATCTGAAGTTACATGATCATCATCATTAGCTTCCTCACTAATTGGTGTAGGAGTCACATGAACAGATTTCTGTGATGAACTACTTTCCAATAAGGGAGCAGGTACAGTTACCTCATCAAGTTCTACTTTCCTCCCACTCACTTCCTTCGAGAGAAACTCCTTCTCTAGAAAAGATCCATTCTTAGCAACGAATGTCTTGCCTTCGGATCTGTGATAGAAGGTGTACCCAACTGTCTCCTTTGGGTATCCTATGAAGACACATTTCTCCGATTTGGGTTTGAGCTTATCAGGATGAAACTTTTCACATAAGCATCGCAACCCCAAACTTTAAGAAACGACAACTTTGGTTTCTTGCCAAACCACAGTTCATATGGTGTCGTCTCAATGGATTTAGATGGTGCCCTATTCAATGTGAATGCAGATGTCTCTAATGCATTACCCCAAAACGATAGTGGTAAATCGGTAAGAAACATCATATATTGCACCATATCTAATAAAGTACGGTTATGATGTTCAGACACACCATTACGCTGTGGTGTTCTAGGCGGCGTGAATTGCTAAACTATTCCGCATTGTTTCAAAGGAAGACCAAACTTGTAACTCAAATATTCTCCTCCATGATCAGATCATAGAAAACTTTATTTTCTTGTTACGACGATTTTCCACTTCACTCTGAAATTATATGAACTTTTCAAATGTTTTCAGACTTATATTTCATCAAGTAGATATACCCATATCTGCTCAACACTCATCGGATCGCATACATCAGTATGTATTATTTCCAATAAGTCAGTTGCTCGCTCCATTGTTCCGGAGAACGGAGTCTTAGTCATCTTGCCCATAAGGCATGGTTCGCAAGAATCAAGTGACTCATAATCAAGTGATTCATAATCAAGTGATTCCAAAATCCCATCAGCATGGAGTTTCTTCATGCGCTTTACACCAATATGACCTAAACGGCAGTGCCACAAATAAGTTGCACTATCATTATTAACTTTGCATCTTTTGGCTTCAATATTATGAATATGTGTATTACTACGATCGAGATCCAACAAACCATTTTCATTGGGTGTATGACCATAGAAGGTTTTATTCATGTAAACAGAACAACAATTGTTCTCTAACTTAAATGAATAACTGTATTGCAATAAACATGATCAAATCATAGTCATGCTCAACGCAAACACCAAATAACACTTATTTAGGTTCAACACTAATCCCGAAAGTATAGGGAGTGTGCGATGATGATCATATCTATCTTGGAACTACTTCCAACACACATCGTCACCTCGCCCTTAACTAGTTTCTGTTCATTCTGCAACTCCCGTTTCGAGTTACTACTGTTAGCAACTGAACCAGTATCAAATGCCGAGGGGTTTCTATAAACACTAGTAAAGTACACATCAATAACATGTATATCCAATATACCTTTGTTCACTTTGCGTCGAGTGGTAGGTGCGACATATGCCAACGGGTGGCTTATCATGGTGGGTGCCAGTAAGACGTCGCCGGTGCCTGGAAACGGGATGAGGCGGAGACATGCACGCCGGCGAATCTTACCCAGGTTCGGGGCTCTCCGAGGAGATAACACCCCTAGTCCTGCTCTGCGGGGTCTCCGCATGATCACTAGATCAGAAAGAGTAGCTACAAATGCTCCTAGAGCTGTTGCGTTCAAGGGAGAAGAAGAACAAGGCTAGCTTTTGCTTCCCTCTCTCTATGGTGTGTGTGTAACTCTAAGAAGCCAACCCCTTGCATGGGTGTCCCGGGGGGTTTATATAGGCCTACCCCCGGGGGTACAATTGTAATCCAGCTGGGCGCTGGTCCCAGCCGTCAGTTTCTACGCTCGCCGGCTTCTCCGCCGGCCGTTGGGGCCCGCCGACTGGTAGGTCCCGCCGGCTGCCGGCCTCTTGGTTGACAGGCCGGCCCCACCGCCTAGGGCCTTGTCAGCGGCTGCTTACTGTAGCCTCGCCCCTGATGACGAGGGCTCCGTCGAGGTAAGCGTGGCTACAGTGTGCCGCCTCGAGGGCTCTCACTTTAGCCTTACCTCGTCGTGTCTCCTTAATGTGGCACATGCTTCGAGGGAGGGGGTAGCCGGCTTCTGGGGGCCGGCTACGCCCTTGGCCGACTGGGGAGGCTGGGCTGCCTTCACGCCTCTCTCTGGCTGAAGGGGCCCGCCGTCCGTGGGCCGTACTGGCGTCTGTCGTGGGTGACGTTGAGGCCAGCATGGCTATAGTGCCGAGCCGGACGGGAGATGGCCGTCCTGCACGGCGTCCTGTGGCCATGCCTGCCTCGGGCTTCGGGGGTAGTGGGCCGCACTGTGGCCACACCCCGTCTTGTCACCGTTATGTGGCTGTAGTTTTGGTGGTTGCGGTCTTGGCCGGCTCCTTGGAGTCGGCGCTCTTCGTGGCCGACTCTGGGGAGTCGGCGTTCTTCATGGCCGGCTCTGGGGAGTTGGCATCCTAAATGGTCGGCTTCCTACAGTCGGCCATCCCGTGGTTATCTTGGGGGGAGGTTGCTGAGGCTGGATCGCCTTCTGGGAGTCGGCTTTAGAAATAGCCGACCGGGGAAGGCGGCCCAATGCTTGAAATGCTTGAAGGCCCAAAGGCCTGATAATTTTTTGGAAGAGCCAGGGGCAGTCGGTTAGGCTACCCGTGGCTATTTACTCCGACACTTTGCCATCCTTCTTATCCGCCAAGTATCTAGGGCAGTTCCACTTCCAGTGACCATTTCCTTTGCAGTATAAGCACTCAGTTTCAGGCTTGGGTCTAGCTTTGGGCTTCTTCACGGGAGCAGCAACTTGCTTGCCGTTCTTTTTGAAGTTCCCCTTCTTCCCTTTGCCCTTTCTTGAAACTAGTGGTCTTGCCAACCATCAACACTTGATGCTTTTCTTGATTTCTACCTTCATCGATTTCAGCATCACGAAGAGCTTGGGAATCGTTTCCGTTATCCCTTGCATATTATAGTTCATCACGAAGTTCTAGTAACTTGGTGATAGTGACTAGAGAACTCTGTCAATCACTATCTTATCTGGAAGATTAACTCCCACTTGATTCAAGTGATTGCAGTACTCAGACATTCTGAGCACATGCTCACTAGCTGAGCTATTCTCCTCCATCTTGTAGGCAAAGTACTTGTCAAAGGTCTCATACCTTTCGACATGGCCATGAGTCTGAAATACTAATTTCAACTCTTGGAGCATCTCATATGCTCCGTGGCATTTCAAAAACATCTTTGAAGCCCCAATTCTAAGCCGTAAAGCATGATGCACTAAACTATCAAGTAGTCATCATATCGAGCTTGCCAAACGTTCATAACATCTGCATTTGCTCCTGCAATCGGTCTGTCACCTAGTGGTGCATCAAGGACATAATTCTTCTGTGCAGCAATGAGGATAATCCTCACATCACAGATCCAATCCGCATCATTGCTACTAACATCTTTCAACTTAGTTTTCTCTAGGAACATATCCAAAATAAAACAGGGGAGCTAAACGCGAGCTATTGATCTACAACATAGATATGCTAATACTACCAGGACTAAGTTCATGATAAATTAAAGTTCAATTAATCATATTACTTAAGAACTCCCACTTAGATAGACATCTCTCTTATCATCTAAGTGATCACGTGATCCAAATCAACTAAACCATAGCCGATCATCACGTGAAATGGAGTAGTTTTCAATGGTGAACATCACTATGTTGATCATATCTACTATACGATTCACGTTCGACCTTTCGGTCTCAGTGTTCCGAGGCCATATCTGCATATGCCAGGCTCGTCAAGTTTATGCCGAGTATTCTGCGTGTGCAAAGCTGGCTTGCACCCGTTGTATAAGGATGTTGAGCTTATCACACCCGATCATCACGTGGTGTCTCAGCACGACGAATTTTGGCAACGGTGCATACTCAGGGAGAACACTTGTACCTTGAATTTTTTTAGGGAGAGATCATCTTATAATGCTACCGTCAATCAAAGCGGAATAAGATGCATAAAGGATAAACATCACATGCAATCAATATAAGTGATATGATATGGCCATCATCATCTTGTGCCTTTGATCTCCATCTCCAAAGCACCGTCATGATCACCATCATCACGGGCGTGACACCTTGATCTCCATCGTAGCATCGTAGTCGTCTCGCCAACTATTGCTTCTACGACTATCGCTATCGCTTAGTGATAAAGTGCAATTACAGGGCGATTGCATTGCATACAATAAAGCGACAACCATATGGCTCCTGCCAGTTGCCGATAACTCCGTTACAAAACATGATCATCTCATACAATAAAATATAGCATCATGCATTGACCATATCACATCACAACATGCCCTGCAAAAATAAGTTAGACATCCTCTACTTTGTTGTTGCAAGTTTTACGTGGCTGCTACGGGCTGAGCAAGAACCGTTCTTACCTACGCATCAAAACCACAACGATATTTCGTCAAGTTAGTGCTGTTTTAACCTTCAACAAGGACCGGGCGTAGTCACACTCGGTTCAACTAAAGTTGGAGAAACTGATACCCGCCAGCCACCTGTGTGGAAAACACGTCGGTAGAACCAGTCTCGCATAAGTGTACGCGTAATGTCGGTCCGGGCCGCTTCATCCAACAATACCGCCGAATCAAAGTATGAAATGCTGGTAAGCAGTATGACTTGTATCGCCCACAACTCACTTGTGTTCTACTCATGCATATAACATCTACGCATAAACCTGGCTCGGATGCCACTATTGGGAAACATAGTAATTTCAAATATTTTCCTACGCACACGCAAGATCATGGTGATGCATAGCAACGAGAGGGGAGATTGTTGTCTACGTACCCTTGTAGACCGTAAGCGGAAGCGTTATGACAACGCGGTTGATGTAGTCGTACGTCTTCACGATCGACCGATCCTAGCACCGAAGGTACGACACCTCCGCGGACTGCACACGTTCAGCTCGGCGACGTCCCATGAACTCATGATCCAGTAGAGCTTCGAGGGAGAGCTTCGTCAGAACGACGGCATGATGACGGTGATGATGAAGTTACCGACGCAGGGCTTCGCCTAAGCACCGCTACGATATGACCGAGGTGGATTATGGTGGTGGGGGGCACCGCACATGACTTAGAACAATCAACTTGTGTGTCCTAGGGTGCCCCTTGCCCCCGTATATAAAGGAGCAAGGGGGAGGCCGGCCGGCCTTGGTGCGCCCCAAGGAGAGGAGGAATCCTCCTCCTAGTAGGAGTAGGATTCATCCTTTCCTAGTCCTACTAGGTAGGGGGAAGGGGAAGGAAAGAGAGGGAAAGGGAGAGGGAAAGAGGGGTCACGCCCCCCTCCCCTAGTCCAATTCGGACTCCCCATGGGAGGGGCGCGCCACCTCCTGGGCTGCTGCCCTCTCTCTCCCCTAAGGCCCACTAGGGCCCAATACTTCCCCGGGGGGTTCCGGTAACCCCTCCGGCACTCCGGTTTTCTCCAAAACCACCCGGAACACTTCCGGTGTCCGAATACAGCCGTCCAATATATCAGTCTTTATGTCTCGACCATTTTGAGACTCCTCGTCATGTCCGTGATCACATCCGGGACTCCGAACTATGTTCAGTACATCAAAACACATAAACTCATAATACTGATCGTCGCCGAATGTTAAGCGTGCGGACCCTACGGGTTCGAGAACTATGTAGACATGACTGATGACCCACAAGTATAGGGGATCTATCGTAGTCCTTTCGATAAGTAAGAGTGTCGAACCCAACGAGGAGCAGAAGGAAATGATAAGCGGTTTTCAGCAAGGTATTCTCTGCAAGTACTGAAATAATAGGTAACGGATAGTTTTGTGATAGGATAATTTGTAACGAGCAACAAGTAACAAAAGTAAATAAAGTGCAGCAAGGTGGCCCAATCCTTTTTGTAGCAAAGGGCAAGCTTGGACAAACTCTTATATAAAGAAAAGCGCTCCCGAGGACACATGGGAATTATCGTCAAGCTAGTTTTCATCACGTTCATATGATTCGCGTTCGGTACTTTGATAATTTGATATGTGGGTGGACAGGTGCTTGGGTGCTGCCCTTAATTGGACAAGCATCCCACTTATGATTAACCTCTATTGCAAGCATCCGCAACTACAACAAAAGTATTAAGGTAAACCTAACCATAGCATGAAACATCTGGATCCAAATCAGCCCCTTACGAAGCAACGCATAAACTAGGGTTTAAGCTTCTGTCACTCTAGCAACCCATCATCTACTTATTACTTCCCAATGCCTTCCTCTAGGCCCAAATAATGGTGAAGTGTTATGTACTCGACGTTCACATAACACCACTAGAGGATAGACAACATACATCTCATCAAAATATCGAACGAATACCAAATTCACATGACTACTAATAGCAAGACTTCTCCCATGTCCTCAGGAACAAACATAACTACTCACAAAGCATATTCATGTTCATAATCAGAGGGGTATTAATATGCATATAGGATCTGAACATATGATCTGCCACCAAATAAACCAACTAGCATCAACTACAAGGAGTAATCAACACTAATAGCAACCTACAGGTACCAATCCCAGACTTGGAGACAAGAATTGGATACAAGAGATGAACTACGGTTTGAGAGGAGATGGTGCTGGTGAAGATGTTGATGGAGACTGCCCTCTCCCAATGAGAGGAGTGTTGGTGATGGCGATGGCAATGATTTCCCCCTCTCGGAGGGAAGTGTCCCCGGCAGAACAGCTCTGCCGAAGCCCTAGATTGGTTCTGTTGGTGAACGTAGTAATTTCAAAAAATTTCTACGCACATGCAAGATCATGGTGATGCATAGCAACGAGAGGGGAGAGTGTTGTCCACGTACCCTCGTAGACCGATAGCGGAAGCGTTTAACACAGCGCGGTTGATGTAGTCGTACGTCTTCACGATCCGACCGATCAAGTACTGAACGCACGGCACCTCCGAGTTCAGCACACGTTCAGCTCGATGACGTCCCTCGAACTCCGATCCAGCCGAGTGTTGAGGGAGAGTTTCGTCAGCACAACGGCGTGGTGACAATGTTGATGTTCTACCGACGCAGGGCTTCGCCTAAGCACCGCTACAATATTATCGAGGTGTAATATGGTGGAGGGGGGCACTGCACACGGCTAAGAGATCAATGATCAATTGTGTGTTCCGAGGTGCCCCCTGCCCCCGTATACAAAGGAGCAATGGGGGGTTCGGCCGGCCAAGGGGAGAGGCACGCCAGGAGGAGTCCTAGTCCTATTGGGAGTAGGACTCCCCCCTTTTCCATGTTGGACTAGGAGAGGAAGGGGGGAAAGGTGGAGGGGCGGAAGGAAGGGGAGGGGGAGCCGCCCCCCTCTCCTTGTCCTATTCGGACTTGGGGGGGAGGGGCGCGCGGCCCTGCCCTGGCCTCCTCTCCTCTCTTCCACCTAGGCCCGATAAGGCCCATTAAGTTACCGGGGGGTTCCGGTAACCTCCCGGTACTCCGGAAAAATCCCGATTTCACCCGGAACACTTCCGATGTCCAAACATAGGCTTCCAATATATCAATCTTTATGTCTCGACCATTTTGAGACTCCTCGTCATGTCCATGATCACATCCGGGACTCCGAACAACCTTCGGTACATCAAAACATATAAACTCATAATATAACTGTCATCGTAACGTTAAGCGTGCGGACCCTACGGGTTCGAGAACTATGTAGACATGACAGAGACACCTCTCCGGTCAATAACCAATAGCGGAACCTGGATGCTCATATTGGTTCCTACATAATCTACGAAGATCTTTATCAGTCGGACCGCATAACAACATACGTTGTTCCCTTTGTCATCGGTATGTTACTTGCCCGAGATTCGATCGTCGGTATCTCGATACCTAGTTCAATCTCGTTACCGGCAAGTCTCTTTACTCGTTCCGTAATACATCATCCCGCAACTAACTCATTATTCACAATGCTTGCAAGGCTTATAGTGATGTGTATTACTGAGTGGGCCCAGAGATACCTCTCCGACAATCGGAGTGACAAATCCTAATCTCGAAATACGCCAACCCAACAAGTAGCTTTGGAGACACCTGTAGAGCACCTTTATAATCACCCAGTTACGTTGTGACGTTTGGTAGCACACAAAGTGTTCCTCTGGTAAACGGGAGTTGCATAATCTCATAGTCATAGGAACATGTATAAGTCATGAAGAAAGCAATAGCAACATACTAAACGATCGAGTGCTAAGCTAATGGAATGGGTCAAGTCAATCACATCATTCTCCTAATGATGTGATCCCGTTAATCAAATGACAACTCATGTCTATGGCTAGGAAACATAACCATCTTTGATCAACGAGCTAGTCAAGTAGAGGCATACTAGTGACACTCTGTTTGTCTATGTATTCACACATGTATTATGTTTCCGGTTAATACAATCCTAGCATGAATAAT
The DNA here is from genome assembly GCF_018294505.1 of Triticum aestivum. Taxonomy (NCBI): domain Eukaryota; kingdom Viridiplantae; phylum Streptophyta; class Magnoliopsida; order Poales; family Poaceae; genus Triticum; species Triticum aestivum. The sequence goes on from NC_057796.1 coordinate 383,645,292, forward strand.
AAACATTTATCATGATATAAGGAAATAAATAATAACTTTATTATTGCCTCTAGGTCATATTTCCTTCAGTCTCCCACTTGCACTAGAGTCAATAATCTAGATTACACAGTAATGATTCTTACACCCATGGAGTCTTGGAGCTGATCATGTTTTGCTCGTGGAAGAGGCTTAGTCAACGGGTCTGCAACATTCAGATCCGTATGTATCTTGCAAATTTCTATGTCTCCCACCTGGACTAAATCCCGGATGGAATTGAAGCGTCTTTTGATGTGCTTGGTTCTTTTGTGAAATCTGGATTCCTTTGCTAAGGCAATTGCACCAGTATTGTCACAAAAGATTTTCATTGGACCCGATGCACTAGGTATGACACCTAGATCGGATATGAACTCCTTCATCCAGACTCCTTCATTTGCTGCTTCCGAAGCAGCTATGTACTCAGCTTCACACGTAGATCCCGCCACGACACTTTGCTTAGAACTGGACCAACTGATAGCTCCACCGTTCAATGTAAACACGTATCCGGTTTGCGATTTAGAATCGTCCGGATCAGTGTCAAAGCTAGCATCAACGTAACCATTTACGATGAGCTCTTTGTCACCTCCATAAACGAGAAACATATCCTTAGTCCTTTTCAGGTATTTCAGGATGTTCTTGACCGCTGTCCAGTGATCCACTCCTGGATTACTTTGGTACCTCCCTGCTAAACTTATAGCAAGGCACACATCAGGTCTGGTACACAGCTTTGCATACATGATAGAGCCTATGGCTGAAGCATAGGGAACATCGCTCTAAAATTCTTTGAACTTTTCAAATGTTTCAGACTTATGTTTCATTAAGTAGATATACCCATATCTGCTCAAATCATCTGTGAAGGTGAGAAAATAACGATATCCGCCACGAGCCTCAATATTCATCGGACCACATACATCTGTATGTATGATTTCCAACAAATCAGTTGCTCTCTCCATAGTTCCGGAGAACGGTGTTTTAGTCATCTTGCCCATGAGACACGGTTCGCAAGTACCAAGTGATTCATAATCAAGTGATTGCAAAAGTCCATCATTATGGAGTTTCTTCATGCGCTTTACACCGATATGACCTAAACGGCAGTGCCACAAATAAGTTGCACTATCATTATCAACTCTGCATCTTTTGGCTTCGACATTATGAATATGTGTGTCAGTACTACCGAGATTCATTAAAAATAGACCACTCTTCAAGGGTGCATGACCATAAAAGATATTACTCATATAAATAGAACAACCATTATTTTCTGATTTAAATGAATAACCGTCTCGCATCAAACAAGATCCAGATATAATGTTCATGCTCAACGCTGGCTCCAAATAACAATTATTTAGGTCTAAAACTAATCCCGAAGGTAGATGTAGAGGTAGCGTGCCGTCGGCAATCACATCGACTTTGGAACCGTTTCCCACGCGCATCGTCACCTCGTCCTTGGCCAGTGTTCGCTTAATCTGTAGTCCCTGTTTCGAGTTGCAAATATTAGCAACAGAACGAGTATCAAATACCCAGGTGCTACTGTGAGCTCTGGTAAGGTACACATCAATAACATGTATATCACATATACCTTTGTTCACCTTGCCATCCTTCTTATCCGCCAAATACTTGGGGTAGTTCCGCTTCCAGTGACCAGTCTGCTTGCAGTAGAAGCACTCAGTCTCAGGCTTAGGTCCAGATTTGGGTTTCTTCTCCTAAACAGCAACTTGCTTGCTGTTCTTCTTGAAGTTCCCCTTCTTCTTCCCTTTTCCCTTTTTCTTGAAACTAGTGGTCTTATTGACCATCAACACTTGATGCTCCTTTTTGATTTCTACCTCCGCCGCCTTTAGCATTGCGAAGAGCTCGGGAATTGTCTTATTCATCCCTTGCATGTTATAGTTCATCACGAAGCTCTTCTAGCTTGGTGGCAGTGATTGAAGAATTCTGTCAATGACGCTATCATCCGGAAGATTAACTCCCAGTTGAATCAAGTGATTATTATACCCAGACATTTTGAGTATATGCTCACTGACAGAACTATTCTCTTCCATCTTGCAGCTGTAGAACTTATTGGAGACTTCATATCTCTCAGTCCGGGCATTTGCTTGAAATATTGACTTCAACTCCTGGAACATCTCATATACTCCATGACGTTCAAAACGTCGTTGAAGACCCGGTTCTAAGCCATAAAGCATGGCACACTGAACTATTGAGTAGTCATCAGCTTTGCTCTGCCAGAGGTTCATAACTTCTGGTGTTTCTCTTGCAGCAGGCCTGGCACCCAGCGGTGCTTCCAGGACGTAATTCTTCTGTGCAGCAATGAGGATAATCCTCAAGTTACGGAACCAGTCCATGTAATTGCTACCATCATCTTTCAACTTTGCTTTCTCAAGGAACGCATTAAAATTCAACTGAACAACAACACGGGCCATCTATCTAGAATTAACATAGACAAGCAAGATACTATCAGGTACTTAGTTCATAATAAATTTAAGTTCTATTAATCATATTACTTAAGAACTCCCACTTAGATAGACATCCCTCTAATCATCTAAGTGATTACGTGATCCAAATCAACTAAACCATAAGCGATCATCACGTGAAATGGAGTAGTTTTCAATGGTGAACATCACTATGTTGATCATATCTACTATATGATTCACGCTCGACCTTTCGGTCTCAGTGTTCCGAGGCCATATCTGCATATGCTAGGCTCGTCAAGTTTAACCTGAGTATTCTGCGTGTGCAAAACTGGCTTGCACCCGTTGTAGATGGACGTAGAGCTTATCACTCCCGATCATCACATGGTGTCTGGGCACGACGAACTTTGGCAACGGTGCATACTCAGGGAGAACACTTTTATCTTGAAATTTTAGTGAGAGATCATCTTATAATGCTACCGTCAATCAAAGCAAGATAAGATGCATAAAAGATAAACATCACATGCAATCAATATAAGTGATATGATATGGCCATCATCATCTTGTGCTTGTGATCTCCATCTCCGAAGCACCTCATGATCACCATCGTCACCGGCGCGACACCTTGATCTCCATCGTAGCATCGTGGTCGTCTCGCCAACTATTGCTTTTACGACTATCGCTACCGCTTAGTGATAAAGTAAAACAATTACATGGCGATTGCATTGCATACAATAAAGCGACAACCATATGGCTCCTGCCAGTTGCCGATAACTCGGTTACAAAACATGATCATCTCATACAATAAAATATAGCATCACGTCTTGAACATATCACATCACAACATGCCCTGCAAAAACAAGTTAGACGTCCTCTACTTTGTTGTTGCAAGTTTTACGTGGCTGCTACGGGCTTAGCAAGAACTGTTCTTACCTACGCATCAAAACCACAACGATAGTTTGTCAAGTTGGTGCTGTTTTAACCTTCGCAAGGACCGGGCGTAGCCACACTCGGTTCAACTAAAGTGAGAGAAACAGACACCCGCCGGTCACCTTTAAGCAACGAGTGCTCGCAACGGTGAAACCAGTCTCGCGTAAGCGTACGCGTAATGTCGGTCCGGGCCGCTTCATCTCACAATACCGCCGAACCAAAGTATGACATGCTGGTAAGCAGTATGACTTATATCGCCCACAACTCACTTGTGTTCTACTCGTGCATAACATCAACGCACAAAACCAGGCTCGGATGCCACTGTTGGTGAACGTAGTAATTTCAAAAAAATTCTATGCACACACAAGATCATGGTGATGCATAGCAACGAGAGGGGAGAGTGTTGTCCATGTACCCTCGTAGACCGATAGCGGAAGCGTTTAACACAACGCGGTTGATGTAGTCGTACGTCTTCACGATCCGACCGATCAAGTACCGAACGCACGGCACCTCCGAGTTCAGCACACGTTCAGCTCGATGACGTCCCTCGAACTCCGATCCAGCCGAGTGTTGAGGGAGAGTTTCATCAGCACGACGGCGTGGTGACAATGTTGATGTTCTACCGACGCAGGGCTTCGCCTAAGCACCGCTACGATATTATCGAGGTGGAATATGGTGGAGGGGGCACCGCACACGGCTAAGAGATCAATGATCAATTGTGTGTTTAGAGGTGCCCCCCTGCCCCCGTATATAAAGGAGCAAGGGGGGGTTCGGCCGGCCAAGGGGAGAGGCGCGCCAGGAGGAGTCCTACTCCTACTGGGAGTAGGACTCCCCCCTTTTCCATGTTGGTCTAGGAGAGGAAGGGGGAAAAGGTGGAGGGTAGGAAGGAAGGGGGGGCGCCGCCCCCTCTCCTTGTCCTATTCGGACTGGGGGGGAGGGGCGCGGGGCCCTGCCCTGGCCTCCTCTCCTCTCTTCCACCTAGGCCCAATAAGGCCTATTAAGTTATCGGGGGGTTCCGGTAACCTCCCGGTACTCCGGGAAAATCCCGATTTCACCCGGAACACTTCTGATGTCCAAACATAGGCTTCCAATATATCAATCTTTATGTCTCGACCATTTCGAGACTCCTCGTCATGTCCGTGATCACATTCGGGACTCCGAACAACCTTTGGTACATCAAAACATATAAACTCATAATATAACTGTCATCGTAACGTTAAGCGTGCGGACCCTATAGGTTCGAGAACTATTTAGACATGACCGAGACACCTCTCCGGTCAATAACCAATAGCGGAACCTGGATGCTCATATTGGTTCCTACATATTCTACGAAGATCTTTATCTGTCAGACCGCATAACAACATACGTTGTTCCCTTTGTCATCGGTATGTTATTTGCCCGAGATTCAATCGTCGGTATCTCGATACCTAGTTCAATCTCGTTACCGGCAAGTCTCTTTACTCGTTCCGTAATACATCATCCCGCAACTAACTCATTAGTCACAATGCTTTCAAGGCTTATAGTGATGTGTATTACTGAGTGGGCCCAGAGATACTTCTCCGACAATCGGAGTGACAAATCCTAATCTCGAAATACGCCAACCCAACAAGTACTTTTGGAGACACCTGTAGAGCACCTTTGTAATCACCCAGTTACGTTGTGACGTTTGGTAGCACACAAAGTGTTCCTCTGGTAAAGGGAGTTGCATAATCTCATAGACATAGGAACATGTATAAGTCATGAAGGAAGCAATAGCAACATACTAAACGATCGAGTGCTAAGCTAACGGAATGGGTCAAGTCAATCACATCATTCTCCTAATGATGTGATCCCGTTAATCAAATGACAACTCATGTCTATGGCTAGGAAACATAACCATCTTTGATCAACGAGCTAGTCAAGTAGAGGCATACTAGTGACACTCTGTTTGTCTATGTATTCACACATGTATTATGTTTCCGGTTAATACAATTCTAGCATGAATAATAAACATTTATCATGATATAAGGAAATAAATAATAACTTTATTATTGCCTCTAGGGCATATTTCCTTCAGGTTCCGCCAAGGTTCCGCCTCGTGGCGGTGGAGTCTCATCCCGAAAGCTTGCTTATGATTTTTCTTCGGACAAAAGACTTCATATAGCAGAAGATGGGCACCGGAGGGCCAACAGGGGCCCACGAGGCAGGGGCCGCGCCCCCACCCTCGTGGACAGGTGGAGGCCCCCCTGACGTATTTCTTCCGCTTGATATTTTTTATTATTTCCAAAAATAACTTTCATGGAGTTTCAGGTATAGGTCTCTAATATTTGCTCCTTTTCCAGCCCAGAATTCCAGCTGCCGGCATTCTCCCTCCTTATGTAAACCTTGTAAAATAAGAGAGAATAGGCATAAGTATTGTGACATAACATGTAATAACAGCCCATAATGCAATAAATATCAATATAAAAGCATGATGCAAAATGGACGTATCAACCCCCCCAAGCTTAGACCTCGCTTGTCCTCAAGCGGAAGCCGATAACAATAAATGTGTCCACATGTTTAGAGGTAGAGGTGTCGATAAAATAAAATGCGGACATGAGGGCATCATGATTGTTCTCATAACAGCAACATATATGGATAATGTCATATGATTTCTTATGCTCAAGTAATAATCTATTCACAATGCAAAGTATGAATCAGAAACTATATGTCATAGAAGCAATTGCAATTTATCAATGTCAGAGCTTTCTAGCAAGTCCACATACTCAACTATCATTTAGTCATTCATAATTGCTAACACTCACGCAATACTTGTGGTTACGGAGTTTTAACCGAACACAGAGAAAGATAGGGGCTTATAGTTTCGCCTCCCAACCTTCTACCTCAAGGGTAATGTCAACAATAATAGTTCATGCTAACTTACATCCAATTAGATATATCTATCAGGATCTTTCCAACACCCTGTGCTTGCCAAAAGATAAAATGTAAAAAGGAAAGGTGAAGATCACCATGACTCTTGCATAAGGTAGAAGATAATAGTAATAGATAGGCCCTTCGCAGAGGGAAGCAGAGGTTGCCATGCGCTTTCAGGGTTGGATGCATAATATCTTAATGCAAAACAACGTCACTTTATATTGCCACTTGTGATATGAACCTTTATTATGCAGTCCGTCGCTTTTATTTCTTCCACATCACAAGATCATATAAAGCTTATTTCCTCCACACCAATCAATCACACATATTTAGATAGCAATTTTTATTGCTTGCACCGATGACAACTTACTTGAAGGATCTTACTCAATCCATAGGTAGGTATGGTGGACTCTTATGGCAAAACTGTGTTTAAGGGTTTTTGGAAGCACAAGTAGTATCTCTACTTGGCGCAAAGAATTTGGCTAGCATGAGGGGGAAAGGCAAGCTCAACATGTTGGATGATCCATGTCAATATACTTTATCTCAGATATAAGAAAACATAACCCATTACGTTGTCTTCCTTGTCCAACATCAACTCTTTAGCATGTCATATTTTAATGAGTGCTCCCAATCATAAAAGATGTCCAAGATAGTATATTTATATGTGAAACCTTTCTTTCTTTATTACTTCCTATTATTGCAACGATGACCAAAGCTATGTTTGTCAACTCTCAACAACTTTTAATCATCATACTCTTCCTATGTGAAGTCATTACTCTCCATAAGATCAATATGATCTCTTTGTTTCTTTTTATTCTTTTCTCTTTTCTTTTATTCACTCAAGATCATGGCAAAATAATCAAGCCCTTGACTCAACAGTAATCTTTATTATATAGCTCGCGGACTCGATTACATAAAGAGATCATAAAGCAAAACTCAAAACTAGATCATACCAAAACCTTTATTCTACTAGATCAAGATACTACTAAAAGGATCGAACTAAGAAAAAGGTACCCAAGCTTGGCAGTTGCCAAGGGGAGTGTCCATACCCATGTGATTATGTCTCCTTTGTTGGTGAAGAAGATGGAGACGATGATGGATAGTCGCACATCGAGCGTAAGAGGTCCTCCAACTTGCGGATAATGCCCTTGAGTGCGATGATATGCTCCTTCAACAAAATATTTTCACGTGTGAGATACTTGTTTTGTATGCGAGCTAACTCAATCATCTTGCAAGCTTCGATCTTAGTTGGGGTAAGAAGATTGGATCAAGTTGAAGGATGTCTTCTGTTGCCGGAACTTGGTCCTCCGTGGCCTTCTTGATCCCTTCATCCTTGTTGATCTCCATGGGTTCTTCCCTCTTCAGTTCTATCTTCATCAGCCAAGCATCGTTGTCACCATTGTTGGAGGAGGGGGACGACATGACGCCTGGCCTTGACAACCCTGGCAGAAAACAGCTCGAAACAAGAACAGAGGATAATTGTGTGATACAGGAGTCAAAACCTTCGGGAGATTATATAATGAATTTTTACCGACCAAAATATGTATCGTGCAAGAAAACGGAGTCCGGAGAGCGCACGAGGTGCCCACGAGGCAAGGGGCGCGCCCAGGGGGGTAGGGCGCGCCCTCCACCCTCGTGGAGGCCTCGTGTCCTTCCCGGGCTGCTTCTTATTTTTCTATTTTTCTAAATATTCCAAAACGGAGAAATATTGCCATTAGAACTGTTTTGGAGTCGGTTTACTTACCGTACCACGTACCTATTCCTTTTCGGAGTCTGAAACGTCCGGAAAGTGTCCCTTATGTATTCCTCTGGGGTTACGGTTTCAATAACATTGGTTTTAACATTTATGGGATTATCTGAGATATAATGTTTGATTCTTTGACCGTTTACCACCTTCGGATTTGTGGCTTCGAAGTTGTTGATTTTTATGGCACCGGAACGATAGATCTCCTCGATAATGTAACGACCTTCCCATTTAGAGAGAAGTTTTCCTGCAAAAAATCTTAAACGGGAGTTGTATAGCAACACATAATCACCTACATTAAACTCACACTTTTGTATTCTTTTGTCATGCCATCTTTTAACTTTTTCTTTAAACAATTTGACATTCTCATAGGCTTGGGTTCTCCATTCATCAAGTGAGCTAATGTCAAATAACCTCTTCTCACCGGCAATTTTGAAATCATAGTTGAGCTCTTTAATGGCCCAATAAGCCTTATGTTCTAGTTCTAGAGGTAAGTGACATGCTTTTCCATAAACCATTTTATACGCAGACATACCCATAGGATTTTTATATGCAGTTCTATAGGCCCATAATGCATCATCAAGTTTCTTGGACCAATTCTTTCTAGATCTATTAACAGTCTTTTGAAAAATTAAGTTGAGCTCTGTGTTGCTCAATTCTACTTGACCACTAGACTGTGGGTGATAAGGAGATGCAATTCTATGATTAACATCATATTTAGCAAGCATTTTTCGGAAAGCACCATGAATAAAATGTGAACCACCATCAGTCATTAAATATCTAGGGACTCCAAACCTCGGAAAAATAACTTCTTTAAGCATTTTAATAGATGTGTTATGATCAGCACTACTAGTTGGAATAGCTTCTACCCACTTAGTAACGTAATCAACAGCAACTAAAATATGTGTATATCCATTAGAGGCAGGAAAAGGTCGCATGTAATCAAAGCCCCAAACATCAAATGGTTCGATAACAAGTGAATAGTTCATAGGCATTTCTTGACGTCTACTAATATTACCAATTCTTTGACATTCATCACAAGACAGGACAAACTTACGGGCATCCTTGAAGAGAGTAGGCCAATAAAAACTGGATTGCAATACCTTATGTGCAGTTCTATCTCCAGCGTGGTGTGCCCCATAAGCTTCGGAGTGACACTTGCATAGGATCTGTTCCTGTTCATGCTCAGGTACACAGCGTCTGATAACACCATCTACTCCTTCTTTGTAAAGATGTGGGTCATCCCAAAAGTAATGTCTCAAATCGTAGAAAAACTTTTTCTTTTGCTGGTATGTGAAACTAGGTGGTATAAATTTAGCAACGATGTAATTAGCTTAATCAGCATACCATGGAGTAGTATGAGAAGCATTTATGACATTTAATTGCTCATCAGGAAAGCTATAATCAATAGGTAGTGGGTCATCAAGAACATTTTCTAACCTAGACAAGTTGTCTGCAACGAGGTTCTCAGCTCCCTTTCTATCAACAATATGCAAATCAAATTCTTGTAGCAAGAGAACCCATCTAATAAGTCTAGGTTTAGCATCTTTCTTTTCCATAAGATATTTAATAGCAGCATGATCCATGTGAATAGTTACTTTAGAATCAACAATATAAGGTCAGAACTTATCAGAAGCAAATACAACTGCTAAAAATTCTTTTTCAGTAGTAGCATAATTTCTCTGAGCATTGTCTAGAGTTTTACTACCATATTGAATAACATTTAATTTCTTATCAACTCTTTGCTCTAGAACAGCACCTACAGCATAATCACTAGCATCACACATAATTTCAAAGGGTATATTCCAATCAGGTGGTTGAACAATAGGTGCAGAAATCAATGCTTTCTTAAGTATTTCAAATGCTTCTACACAATCATCATCGAAGATGAATGGTATATCCTTTTGTAATAAACTAGTCAGAGGCCGAGAAATTTTTGAGAAGTCCTTAATGAACCTCCTATAGAAACCGGCGTGACCAAGGAAACTTCTTATACCTTTTTCAGAAACTTTATGCCCCAAGACAATACCTTCATTAACCATAAAGTGGCACTTTTCCCAATTCAAGACAAGATTAGTTTCTTCACATCTCTGCAAAACTGGATCAAGGTTGCTCAAGCAATCATCAAAAGAGGATCCATAGACGGAAAAATCGTCCATGAAAACCTCACAAATCTTTTCACAAATGTCAGAGAATATAGCCATCATGCATGTTTGAAAGGTAGCAGGTGCATTACATAAACCAAAAGGCATACGTCTATAAGCAAAAGTACCAAAAGGGCAAGTAAAAGTGGTCTTTGATTGATCATCGGCTGACACAGGTATTTGAGAGAAACCAGAATAACCATCTAGAAAGCAAAAGTGTGTATGTTTGGATAATATTTCTAGCATTTGATCGATAAAAGGTAAGGGGTAATGATCCTTTTTAGTAGCTTTATTTAATTTGCGGAAATCAATTACCATGCTATAACCTGTAGTAATTCTTTGCAGGATCAATTCATCTTTATCATTAGGAACGACCGTAATACCTCCCTTCTTAGGGACACAATGGACAGGACTTACCCACTGACTATCAGCAACGGGATAAATTATACCTGCCTCAAGGAGCTTTAGTATTTCCTTTCTTACCACTTCTTTCATCTTAGGATTCAACCGTCGTTGATGATCACGAACTGATTTGGCATCTTTCTCCAAATTTATTTTGTGTTGGCATAAAGTGGGACTAATGCCCTTAAGATCATCAAGAGTATATCCAATAGCAGCGCGGTGCTTCTTCAGAGTTTTCAATAATCTCTTTTCTTCATGCTCTGAAAGGTTAGCACTAATAATAACAGGATATATCTTTTTCTCATCAAGATAATCATATTTAAGAGTATCAGGCAACGGTTTAAGCTCAAACACGGGATCACCCTTGGGTGGGGGAGGATCCCCTAGGATTTCAACATGCAAATTGTGTTTCAGGATGGGTTCCTGTTTAAAGAATACTTCATCTATTTCCCTTCTTTCATTCATAAACATATCATTTTCATGGTCTAGCAAATATTGTTCTAAAGTTGATACGGCAATAGAAGCAAGACCAATAATTTCATGCTTACTAGGCAATTCCTCTTCACGGTGTTGTCTACGAAATTTAGAAAAGTTGAACTCATGAGACATATCACCCAAGCCAATAGTAACGACATCCTTTTCGCAGTCCATCCTAGCATTAACTGTGTTCAAGAAGGGTCTACCAAAAAATAATGGGACAAAAGCTATCTTGTGGGGAACCAAGAACAAGAAAATCAGCAGGATATTTAGTTTTCCCACACAAGACTTCAACATCTCTAACAATTCCCATTGGTGAAATAGTATCTCTATTGGCAAGTTTAATTGTGACATCAATATCTTCTAACTCAGTAGGTGCAATATCATGCTTAATTTCTTTGTATAAGTCAATAGGTATTGCACTAGCACTAGCACCCATATCACACAAGCCATGATAACAATGATCTCCTATTTTAACAAAAATAACAGGCATGCCTACCAAAGGTCTATGTTTATCTTTAGCACAAGGTTTGGCAATTCTAGCAGTTTCATCACGGAAATGAATAACATGCCCATCGATATTATCAGACAAGAGATCTTTAACAATAGCAATATTAGGTTCAACTTTAATTTGCTCAGGAGGTGTATAAGTTCTAATATTGCTTTTATGGACCACAGTTGAAGCTTTAGCATGATCCTTTATCTTAACAGGGTAAGGTGGTATCTCACTATAAGAAGTAGGAACAATAGGATCATTATAAGTGATAGTCTTTTCTTCAACTTTAATAGGTGCAGCTACTTTTACTTCTATGGGAGGATGACATTTAAACCACTTCTCCCTAGGGAGATCAACATAAGCAACAAAAGATTCATAGAAAGAAGCTACTATCTCAGAGTCAAGTCCATATTTAGTGGTAAATTTACGGAAAACATCGGTATCCATAAAAAAGATTTAACACAATCAAACTTAGGTGTCATACCTGACTCCTTACCTTCGTCGAGATCCCAATCCTCAGAGTTGCGTTTAATTCTATCCAATAAATCCCATTTGAATTCAATAGTCTTCATCATAAAAGAGCCAGCACAAGAAGTATCTAGCATAAGTCCGATTGTTATCAGAAAGCCGAGCATAAAAACTTTGAATAATTATTTCTCTTGGGAGCTCATGATTGGGGCATGAATATAACATTGATTTAAGCCTCCCCCAAGCTTGAGCGATGCTTTCTCCTTCACGAGGCCAAAAATTATATATATAATTGCGATCACGATGAACAAGATGCATAGGATAAAATTTCTAATGAAATGCCAATTTCAATCGTTTGTAGTTCCATGACCCCGTATCATCACATAGCCTATACCATGTCAATGCATCTCCCTTCAAAGATAAAGGGAAGACCTTCTTCTTAATAACATCACCGGGCACACCTGCAAGCTTAAATAATCCACAAACTTCATCCACATAGATTAGGTGCTCATCAGGATGCTTTGTTCCGTCTCCTGCAAAAGGATTAGCTAGCAGTTTTTCTAGCATACCCGAAGGAATTTAAAAGTGGACATTTTCATTTTCAGTAGGTTCAGTAGGTTGAGGAGCAACTCTTTGCTCTACTGGTTGGAGTGAAGATACCCCGAACAATCCCCTCAGAGGATTACTTTCCATAGTAACAAGTGACAGTAAATTTCAGCACACTATATAAATTTTTCCTTACCAAATTCCACCTACCAAAGGCGCTTCACCTCCCCGGCAACGGCGCCAGAAAAGAGTCTTGATGACCCACAAGTATAGGGGATCTATCGTAGTCCTTTCGATAAGTAAGAGTGTCGAACCCAACGAGGAGCAGAAGGAAATGATAAGCGGTTTTCAGCAAGGTATTCTCTGCAAGCACTGAAATAATAGGTAATGGATAGTTTTGTGATAGGATAATTTGTAACGAGCAACAAGTAACAAAAGTAAATAAAGTGCAGCAAGGTGGCCCAATCCTTTTTGTAGCCAAGGACAAGCCTGGACAAACTCTTATATAAAGAAAAGCGCTCCCGAGGACACATGGGAATTATCGTCAAGCTAGTTTTCATCACGTTCGTATGATTCGCGTTCGGTACTTTGTTAATTTGATATGTGGGTGGATAGATGCTTGGGTGCTGCCCTTACTTGGACAAGCATCCCACTGATGATTAACCTCTATTGCAAGCATCCGCAACTACAACAAAAGTATTAAGGTAAACCTAACCATAGCATGAAACATATGGATCCAAATCAGCGCCTTACGAAGCAACGCATAAACTAGGGTTTAAGCTTCTGTCACTCTAGCAACCCATCATCTACTTATTACTTCCCAATGCCTTCCTCTAGGCCCAAATAATGCTGAAGTGTTATGTAGTCGACGTTCACATAACACCAATAGAGGATAGACAACATACATCTCATCAAAATATCGAACAAATACCAAATTCACATGACTACGAATAGCAAGACTTCTCCCATGTCCTCAGGAACAAACATAACTACTCACAAAGCATATTCATGTTCATAATCAGAGGGGTATTAATATGCATATAGGATCTGAACATATGATCTTCCACCAAATAAACCAACTAGCATCAACTACAAGGAGTAATCAACACTACTAGCAACCTACAGGTACCAATCCCAGACTTGGAGACAAGAATTGGATACAAGAGATGAACTAGGGTTTGAGAGGAGATGGTGCTGGTGAAGATGTTGATGGAGATTGCCCTCTCCCAATGAGAGGAGCATTGGTGATGGCGATGGCGATGATTTCCCCCTCCCGGAAGGAAGTGTCCCCGGCAGAACAGCTCTGCCGAAGCCCTAGATTGGTTCCGCCAAGGTTCCGCCTCGTGGCGGCGGAGTCTCGTCCCGAAAGCTTGCTTATGATTTTTCTTCGGACGAAAGACTTCATATAGCAGAAGATGGGCACCGGAGGGCCTACAGGGGGCCCACGAGGCTGGGGCGCGCACAGGGGGTAGGGCGCGCCCCCACCCTCGTGGACAGGTGGAGGCCCCCCTGACGTATTTCTTCCGCTCAATATTTTTTTTTATTTCCAAAAATAACTTTCGCCAAGGTTCCGCCTCGTGGCGGCGGAGTCTCTAATATTTGCTCCTTTTCCAGCCAAGAATTCGAGCTGCCGGCATTCTCCCTCCTTATGTAAACAGGCATAAGTATTGTGACATAACATGTAATAACAGCCCATAATGCAATAAATATCAATATAAAAGCATGATGCAAAATGGACGTACCAATGACCGAGACATGTCTCCGGTCAATAACCAATAGCGGAACCTGGATGCTCATATTGGCTCCTACATATTCTACGAAGATCTTTATCGGTCAAACCGCATTACAACATACGTTGTTCCCTTTGTCATCGGTATGTTACTTGCCCGAGATTCGATCGTCGGTATCTCAATACCTAGCTCAATCTCGTAATTACCGGCAAGTCTCTTTACTCGTTCCGTAATGCATCATCCCGCAACTAACTCATTAGTCACATTACTTGCAAGGCTTATAGTGATGTGCATTACCGAGAGGGCCCGGTGATACCTCTCCGACAATCGGAGTGACAAATCCTAATCTCGATCTATGCCAACTCAACAAGTACCATCGGAGACACCTGTAGAGCACCTTTATAATCACCCAGTTACGTTGTGACGTTTGGTAGCACACAAAGTGTTCCTTCGGTAATCGGGAGTTGTATAATCTGATAGTTATAGGAACATGTATAAGTCATGAAGAAAGCTGTAGCAGTAAACAAAAATGATCAAGTGCTAAGCTAACGGAATGGGTCAAGTCTATCACATCATTCTCCTAATGATGTGATCCCGTTTATCAAATGACAACTCATGTCTATGGCTAGGAAACATAACCATCTTTGATCAACGAGCTAGTCAAGTAGAGGCATACTAGTGACACTCTGTTTGTCTATGTATTCACACATGTATTATGTTTCCGGTTAATACAATTCTAGCATGAATAATATACATTTATCATGAAATAAGGAAATAAATAATAACTTTATTATTGCCTCTAGGGCATATTTCCTTCAGTCTCCCACTTGCACTAGAGTCAATAATCTAGTTCACATCGCCATGTGATTTAACACCAATAGTTCACATCACCATGTGATTAATATCCATAGTTCACATCACCATGTGGCCAACACTCAAAGGGTTTACTAGAGTCAGTATCTTGTTCACATCGCCATGTGATTAACACCCAAAGACTACTAAGGTGTGATCATGTTTTGCTTGTGAGAGAAGTTTAGTCAACGGGTCTGCCAAATTCAGATCTGTATGTATTTTGCAAATTTCTATGTCAACAATGCTCTGCACGGAGCTACTTTAGCTAATTGCTCCCACTTTCAATATGTATCCAGATTGAGACTTAGAGTCATCTGGATCATTGTCAAAACATGCATCGATGTTACCCTTTATGACGAACCTTTTGTCATCTCCATAATCGAGAAACATATCCTTATTCCACTAAGGATAATTTTGACCGATGTTCAGTGATCTACTCTTAGATCACTATTGTACTCCCTTGCCAAACTCAGTGTAGGGTATACAATAGATCTGGTACACTTCATGGCATACTTTATAGAACCTATGGCTGAGGCATAGGGAATGACTTTCATTCTCTTTCTATCTTCTGACGTGGTCGGGCTTTGAGTCTTACTCAATTTCACACCTTGTAACACAGGCAAAAACTCTTTCTTTGACTGTTCTATTTTGAACTACTTCAAAATCTTGTCAAGGTATGTACTCATTGAAAAAACTTATCAAGCGTCTTGATCTATCTCTATAGATCTTGATGCTCAATATGTAAGAAGCTTCACCAAGATTTTTCTTTGAAAAACTCTTTTCAAATACTCCTAGCTCAATCTTGTAATTACCGGCAAGTCTCTTTACTCGTTCCGTAATGCATCATCCCGCAACTAACTCATTAGTCACATTGCTTGCAAGGCTTATAGTGATGTGCATTACCGAGAGGGCCCAGAGATATCTCTCCGACAGTCAGAGTGACAAATCCTAATGTCGATCTATGCCAACTCAACAAGTACCATCGGAGACACCTATAGAGCACCTTTATAATCACCCAGTTACGTTGTGACGTTTGGTAGCACACAAAGTGTTCCTTCGGTAATCGGGAGTTGCATAATCTCATAGTTATAGGAACATGTATAAGTCATGAAGAAAGCAATAGCAGTAAACTAAAATGATCAAGGGCTAAGCTAACGGAATGGGTCAAGTCAATCACATCATTCTCCTAATGATGTGATCCCGTTTATCAAATGACAACTCATGTCTATGGCTAGGAAACTTAACCATCTTTGATCAACGAGCTAGTCAAGTAGGCCTACAAGTGTGTGGCAGAGAACTTATAGCCCATTTGTGATTTGTAAGAATGTACAACCCATTTTTGAATTCTAATGGAATTTACTACATCCATTTACAGTTTTTTAAAAGTAGAACCCATTTTCTAGCTAGGACAACGATTAACAATTTCAACCAACTGTTCAAAACAGAATTCAATAAAATTTCCCACATTTTGATGGATCCGAAATATTTTTTGCCGAAAGTTCTAGTCAGATTAAATACAATTTCAATATAAATTTGTATTACGTAAAAATCCAACGAAACATTGCGCGTGCAACAATTAATGAAACTAAAAATTTCAAAATCCAAAAGTAATATTTTATAAACTAATTACGTGTTTGGTGCATTTTTTATAGTTACTGCCCAGTTTTTATAATTACATCCCATTTATTATTTCTTAAAGCCCATTTTCTTGTTAAGCCTAATGCATGCCTCCTAGGAAAGATTTCCAGCCAGCGGGGCGGAGAATAACAAGCTGACCCGGATTGTGTACAACTGTCGGCATTTGTATTCGCCTAGAAAAAAAAGGCCAGTGTAGTACAATACAACCTTACATGGCTACTCAGTCCACATTTAGCGACGCCGAAAAGGCCCAAACAAGGCTTCTGTATAAATTTTTGAAGTCACTGAGCTCAATTAATAACTTAAAAAAGTTAGAGTACAGTGGACCTAATTAAAAGCTGTCACGAGCGAAGAAATAATTCAACGGGTCCCACTTGTGCATGTGTGTGTGTGTGAGAGAGAGAGAGATCCATCGGTCGATGCTCGTAAATACATATTTAAGCCATATGCATTGACGATGCTCAGTAAAAACTTATATAGTTGACACAATCATATAGAACATCATAGCACACTGAACTTGCATACAAAAATTTCACGCAGGCGGCACAATCAGGGTGGAAGCAGTGGATCGCTATGGGTAGGGCTATGTTGAAACCAACGAACTCGTACATAACGGTTCATCGTCTTTATCAATGATGGGGAAATATCTTGAATGCTGTGCAAAGAAAACAGACAGACAACACAATATATAAGTTCTGCTAGAACATTAAGTTGACGTACAGCCCTTTCTGAAAAAGGTTCAGGTAAAAAAATAGAATAGGTCATGTGACAAGATTCAGTTGTTACCTCAAATTAGAGCACATCCAGGCAGCCAGCCCTGCCTCTTCTCCCAAAGAAGCAGTGGCCTCCGCTGCGTGATGGAGTAGGCCTTGTGCCATCCATCGTTTCGACCAGCACGGGGAAAGTCTGACGTTGACTCCTGTAATGGACGTCGTCGACGGACCCGGGCACCAGCGGCGGCGGCAGGACTTCGATTGATGGATTGACCACTTCTTTGTCATGCACGAACACTCGATACAGGTACATCCCTAACGTGGTCCGCGGCGGCCTTGGTGGTGACGAGTAGTACAACCCCGGTTCCTGCACCGGTAT
The DNA here is from genome assembly GCF_018294505.1 of Triticum aestivum. NCBI lineage: Eukaryota > Viridiplantae > Streptophyta > Magnoliopsida > Poales > Poaceae > Triticum > Triticum aestivum. The sequence continues at coordinate 383,663,123 of NC_057796.1, forward strand.
CTCAACACCAATCACCTTCGGTATGGTGGACGGCTTCTTCATCCATGCCATAACCGTCAGAGCCTAGCTGTCTGGAGGAACAAACATACTTACGAGCTCACCTCCAAAGTTGTTGATAAGCTCATTCATGGACTCGCTGTTCCAAGCATGTCGAGGCATGCCATGGAAGGTAAGCTTTGTTAAAAACTCAAGCTTAGAGGGCACCGAGCCCTATCCTGGGTGCCACCGACCAAAGCTCACCAGCGCGCCATCGCAGAACAAACACCGGGATTCGAACACACGACTGTCGTCGAAAGTTGTCCGGAACTTGTTGGAGAAATCAGCCGGTGGTGGACAGACTTCGACGAGCAAGTCACTTATTTGGATGCCGTGCACAATGCCAAGAGCTTTGACAAGGTCGTCCGGCGAGACGGGAGGCCGGTCGCTGTTGATGGTTACCATCAGCACTTTGCCGGCAAACTGGTCGTCAAGCGCCGCCATGCCGCTATTGAGCGACAAGACGCAGCGCCCGAAGGCAGGACGGACCTTAGGATCTCCGGCTCGGAGATCCACGTTGACCGGCGACATGATAGTGCGCTTGAGTACAGGGAGTACAGAAGGGGGATTTGCGGGAAATGGAGTAGGAATCGAGATTCCAAAGGTGGGGGAGGGGTGGTTGATTGGGGATGAAAAGGTAGCATGAATTTCGAACACGCACCAATATGCTCTCGCGCGCAAGCGCACGAAAAAACCGGTGGCGCCCACATGTCGCCTAAGAATCCCTATTCTTTCTTTTTTTGAGAGCCCGACCTTTTTTATGGGGATCTTTTGAGAGCCCGGCCTGAGAGTCATAATTGAACTATTTGGCATTGCGTTACTACTCGGCCCATATTCAATGATACCTCACTGGCCCAAATAGATGTACATCATCGAAAAGACACTGAGCTCAAATTAAACTTGAAAAAAAGGAGATATACTCTGAACACTAGAGAATGGTGATGCCCTCATTTAGCCCACCAGCAGTTCGAGACAATAAACAGTTTGAAACAACAATATATACAACATTCAAACACTGACTAGTGACTACTACTGACATAAACAACAAGACATGATCGTTCATAAGAAGTCTTGCTACACCACGAAAACGCACCCATCTGCAGCGCTCAGACTCTCATGATCTAGACGGGACTGACATTCTAAATAGAGGAAACTATTACATAGTAAGAGTGACATAGACGAGGATGACCAAATGACAAGGAATATGCATAACAAAAGAGAGAACTACCCATCCAGAACAAGAAGCAAAGACAACAAGTCATTTGAAGAGGGATGATCCAACACCATCATAATTTGCAACCCCGGTTCAGCCACCAGTGATCCGGAGACACCAGTACTCCACCCTTTTGACGCAATAGCCCAATTACCTATCAACCTGAAGGCTTGAACCACATCACTGTCTGTCGGACTTGACTCATCCAAGGATCAAAGTTAATCCAGATGCCTTTGTCAATCTCACCTTCTTTTGGCTGCAGGCTGTATCATTGACAATCAGGGGAGTTTGCTCCTGAACTCCTAGGGCTCGCCATGTAGACACAGTTTTCCATAGCAAACAGAGCCTCTCTGCCATCAAGGTCCTTGCCAACGGTGATCTCCTGGTTAATCGGATAATTGAGTCCAAGAAACAGAGAGTATGAACCAAGGCTGTTTACCCGCCTCCAACTCAAAAATCCTGAAGGCCCCAACAAGCTGGTATCTTGCTCATAGACGTAACAACCACTGTCTGGATACTCACGTATTTCACGGTGCTTGCATACAGTGGGGTTTTTGCAATATAACTTTTCCGGCTCATGTGTCCGAATGATCATAAGTCTTTTGTCGTCCTTTGATCGAGCGAGGAACTAGTTGTGCTTCCCTGTTTTTGGCAAAGGTGGTCTGATTACAAAGGGCAGTAACTGTAGGGACGCTGCATCATATCAAAAAGGATAGGCATTGTTAATGTAAGATCAGCATTGTTTAGAGTATGAGTAGGATAATGCAAGAAAACATCATTGATATGTCCCTATTGGAACTGGGAGGAAAATACAAGGAAATGTATACTGGGTTTGAAAATATAGAAGTGCCATGCATGGTTATACTCATGTTATCTCACAATCGATTCTTCACAGGAAACTACGATGTGATGCATATTATGTAATCATGTTTTGTCCTCACAAACAAATTCTTCAAGGAAACTAACAGACCATGCATTGTTATATACTCATGTTCTGTGGGCAAAATTTTTGTGAGCATATTATTCTAACTATTGATTGCTGAAGGGCGAACATAGGTATGTACACATGGTAAGCATTACAGGATTTCACTACTTCAAAATATAGTTTTCTCCATATGCACATTTAGTTCCCTAATGTAAGGTTAGACGAAATCAACAGTGTGATGCATGTTTCTACATCATGAAAATGAGGAAACTAACATGGCCATTGATACACACTCGTATTTAGTAGTATATACATTACTATAAAATAAGGGGAATATCAATATCTTTCTAACAGTTTGATTATTCAGGGGTACAAATTGGCTGTAATGGCATGGTCACAATCGCATGAATTAACACATTCCAAATATAGCTGATTACGGCGTCTCTAATACATTGCCATAGTTCTACTCAAACAGGGATATGTCAATCATCACAAAAAGTTCAAACAGTGTCATGGCATCATCATTAACATCAGACGGAAACAACTTACACATGTCATCCCAGCAATATGTGGTGCCATCTGCTTTATCGATCGCGTAGATGATGCCGTTGTGTTCACTAGCATCACAGAAGTGTGTATCAGCTTTGACGACGATCCACTGTGAGCTGAGCTGTCTCCAGCTAAAGAAGGCACCGGCGGAAAGATAGGCGAGTCCCTTGTCGAACAAGTCAATTAGCTTGAAGTCTGCATAATCCGCATGTCGTGTGGGCACTTGGCAGATTACAATCTTTTGCAAAACAAGGTGTGTCCAACTGACGACGTAATCTAGATGACTTGGACCGCGACGGTAAAACTCTATATCATCAAACAGAGGAAGGATAATCTCATGGGAGGTCTGGAAGTTCACGAGCACCAACTTTTCCCCGTCTTCTCTAACGGCGGCCATCCAGTGGGAGTTCATGCCAACCCAGTACATACCTGCAAGAAGTTTCAGGCGATGGTGATCGGATCGAAGTCGAGGGAAATGATGTACGGCGACCCACTACATACCTGCAAAGAAGTTTCAGCTAATGGAGGTCGGATTGAAGTCGAGGGCCATCATGTACGCCTCCGTATCATGTTGAGCAAGTCTCGCAAGACGAGATAGCAGCAAGCAGGGTGTCTTGAAAAGCTTATGCCTCGCTTCGACGATGGCCGTGTGCATGCCCCTCGAGCATGCAGCCAGCTGCATGGCGCTCAACATATCCATACACGAACAACAGAGGTCGAGGACATCACTGGGGAGATTGCTCCAATCGTGGCTCATATGGATGCTGCGCGGTTCGCGTTCGACCATGGTGGAGTTTGGAAGGTGTGGTTTTGGGGGGCTTGATTTACGGGGGAGAAGGCTCTTGGTGCCGGAGCGGCTAGTGAGCGAATAGTGGTACTGGGGAGGCGAGCGAGGCGAGGGTACGCGGGGGCACAGTGATATGATGAAGAGTGACCTCAGGATCTCTGGTGAGGCTGAGATGGAGATGGAGTGGTGCTAGGGGATAAGGAGACGAGGCGAGGCATGCTATACAGCGGCGGTGATAGTGACTGCACAGTGCACAAGGTGAGGCTGACTTTGGTAACCCGGACACGCTGCCTGGACTGGTGTCACGTCGGGCACAGGGTCTTGTCACTTCACTGTGAGGGCCGGATGAATAATAGTATTTTGACCATCAAGTGTACCATAGTTGTACTACTACTACTAGTAGGAGTAGTAGGAACATGAGTAGTACTCCCGTGCTAGCATGCCTCTGGGTTCACTTCATCCTCCAGGTATCATCGATATTGCGAGCAGAACCAAATTCTCGTGCATTCGGAAGCATAAATGTTTATTATTCATGCTAGAATTGTATTAACCGGAAACATAATACTTGTGTGAATACATAGACAAACGGAGTGTCACTAGTATGCCTCTACTTGACTAGCTCGTTGATCAAAGATGGTTATGTTTCCTAGCCATAGACATGAGTTGTCATTTGATTAACGGAATCACATCATTAGGAGAATGATGTGATTGACTTGACCCATTCCGTTAGCTTAGCACTTGATCGTTTAGTATTCTGCTATTGCTTTCTTCATGACTTATACATGTTCCTATGAATATGACATTATGCAACTCCCGTTTACCGGAGGAACACTTTGTGTGCTACCAAACGTCACAACGTAACTGGGTGATTATAAAGGTGCTCTACAGGTGTCTCCGAAGGTACTTGTTGGGTTGGCGTATTTCGAGATTAGGATTTGTCACACCGATTATCGGAAAGGTATCTCTGGGCCCACTCAGTAATGCACATCACTATAAGCCTTGCAAGCATTGTAACTAATGAGTTAGTTGTGGGATGATGTATTACGGCACGAGTAAAGAGACTTGCCGGTAACGAGATTGAACTAGGTATTGAGATACCGATGATCGAATCTCGGGCAAGTAACATACCGATGACAAAGGGAACAACGTATGTTGTTATGCGGTTTGACCGATAAAGATCTTCATAGAATATGTGGGAGCCAATATGAGCATCCAGCTTCCGCTATTGGTTATTGACCGGAGACGTGTCTCGGTCATGTCTACATCGTTCTCGAACCCGTAGGGTCCGCACGCTTAAAGTTCGATGACGGTTATATTATGAGTTTATGTGTTTTGATGTTCCGAATGTAGTTCGGAGTCCCGGATGAGATCGGGGACATGACGAGGAGTCTCGAATGGTCGAGACGTAAAGATCGATATATTGGACGACTATATTCGGACATCGAAAAGGTTCCGACTGATTCGGGTATTTTTTGGAGTACCGGAGAGTTACGGGAATTCACCGGGGAGTATATGGGCCTTATTGGGCTTTAGGGGAAAGAGAGAAGATAGGCTGGGCGCCCCCCAAGGCCTAGTCCGAATTGGACTAGGGGGAGGGGCTGCGCCCCCTCCTTCCTTCTCTTCTCTCTCCCCTTTCCTTGACTCCTACTCCTACTACTTGGAAGGGGGGAATCCTACTCCCGGTGGGAGTAGGACTCCTCCTAGGGCGCGCCATAGAGAGGGCCGGCCCTCCCCCTCCTCCACTCCTTTATATACGGGGAGGAGGGCACCCCTTGGAGTCACAACAATTGATCCCTTGGATCTCTTAGCCGTGTGCGGTGCCCCCCTCCACCATAGTCCACCTCGATAATATCGTACCGGTGCTTAGGCGAAGCCCTGCGTCGGTAGAACATCATCATCGTCACCACGCCATCGTGCTGACGAAACTCTCCCTCAAAGCTAGGATGGATCGGAGTTCGAGGGACGTCATCGAGTTGAACGTGTGCAGAACTCAGAGGTGCCGTGCGTTCGGTACTTGGTCGGTCGGATCGTGAAGACGTACGACTACATCAACCGCATTGTGCTAACGCTTCCGCTTTTGGTCTACGAGGGTACGTGGACACACTCTCCCCTCTCGTTGCTATGCATCACCATGATCTTGCGTGTGCGTACGATTTTTTTTGAAATTACTACGTTCCCCAACAGTGGTATCAGAGCCAGGTTTTATGCGTAGATGTTATATGCACGAGTAGAAAACAAGTGAGTTGTGGGCGATACAAGTCATACTGCTTACGAGCATGTCATACTTTGGTTCGGCGGTATTGTTGGATGAAGCGGCCCGGACCGACGTTACGTGTACGCTTACGCGAGACTGGTTTTACCACCGTGGTTTGCACACAGGTGACTAGCGGGTGTCAGTTTCTCCAACTTTAGTTGAACCGAGTGTGGCTACGCCGGGTCCTTGAGAAGGTTAAAACAGAACTAACTTGACAAACTATCATTGTGGTTTTGATGCGTAGGTAAGAACGGTTCTTGCTCAGCCCGTAGCAGCCACGTAAAACTTGCACCAACAAAGTAGAGGACGTCTAACTTGTTTTTGCAGGGCATGTTGTGATGTGATATGGTCAAGGCATGATGCTAAATTTTATTGTATGAGATGATCATGTTTTGTAACCGAGTTATCGGCAACTGGCAGGAGCCATATGGTTGTCGCTTTATTGTATGCAATGCAAACGCCCTGTAATGCTTTACTTTATCACTAAGCGGTAGCAATAGTCGTAGAAGCAATATTTGGCGAGACGACAACGATGCTACGATGGAGATCAAGGTGTCGCGCCGGTGACGATGGTGATCATGACGGTGCTTCAGAGATGGAGATCACATGCACAAGATGATGATGGCCATATCATATCACTTATATTGATTGCATGTGATGTTTATCTTATATGCATCTTATTTTGCTTTGATTGACGGTAGCATTATGAGATGATCTCTCACTAAATTACAAGATAAAAGTGTTCTCCCTGAGTATGCACCGTTGCCAAAGTTCGTTGTGCCCAGACACCACGTGATGATCGGGTGTGATAAGCTCTACGTCCATCTACAACGGGTGCAAGTCAGTTTTGCACACGCAGAATACTCAGGTTAAACTTGACGAGCCCGGCATATGCAGATATGGCCTCGGAACACTGAGACCGAAAGGTCGAGCGTGAACCATATAGTAGATATGATCAACATAGTGATGTTCACCATTGAAAACTACTCCATTTCACGTGATGATCGGTTATGGTTTCGTTGATTTGGATCACGTGATCACTTAGATGATTAGAGGGATGTCTATCTAAGTGGGAGTTCTTAAGTAATATGATTAATTGAACTTAAATTTATCATGGACTTAGTCCTGGTAGTATTAGCATATCTATGTTGTAGATCAATAGCTCGCTTTAGCTCCCCTGTTTTATTTTGATATGTTCCTAGAGAAAACTAGGTTGAAAGATGTTAGTAGCAATAATGCGGATTGGATTTGTGTTCTGAGGATTATCCTCATTGCTGCACAGAAGAATTATGTCCTTGATGCACCGCTAGGTGACAGACCTATTGCAGGAGCAGATGCAGACGTTATGAACGTTTGGCTAGCTCAATACGATGACTACTTGATAGTTTAGTGCACCATGCTTAATGGCTTAGAATCGGGATTTCAAAGACGTTTTGAACGTCATGGACCAAATGAGATGTTCCAGGAGTTGAAGTTAATATTTCAAGCAGATACCCGAGTTGAGAGATATGAAGTCTCCAACATGTTCTATAGCTAAAAGATGGAGGAGAATAGCTCATGCAGTGAGCATGTGCTCAGATTGTCTGGGTACTACAATCGCTTGAAGCAAGTGGGAGTTAATCTTCCAGATAAAATAGTGATTGAAAAAATTCTCTAGTCACCATCACCAAGTTACTAGAACTTCATGATGAACTATAATATGCAAGGGATAACGGAAACGATTCCCAAGCTCTTCGTGATGCTGAAATCGACGAAGGTAGAAATCAAGAAAAGCATCAAGTGTTGATGGTTGACAAGACCACTAGTTTCAAGAAAAGGGCAAAGGGAAGAAGGGGAACTTCAAGAAGAACGGCAAACCAGTTGCTGCTCAAGTGAAGAAGCCCAAGTCTGGACCTAAGCCTGAGACTGAGTGCTTCTACTACAAAGGAACTGGTCACTGGAAGCGGAACTACCCCAAGTATTTGGCGGATAAGAAGGATGGCAAAGGGAACAAAGGTATATTTGATATACATGTTATTGATGTGTTCTTTACTAGTGTTTATAGCAACCCCTAAGTATTTGATACTAGTTCAGTTGCTAAGATTAGTAACTCGAAACGGGAGTTGCAGAATAAACAGAGACTAGTTAAGGGTGAAGTGACGATGTGTGTTGGATGTGGTTCCAAGATTGATATGATCATCATCGCAGACTCCCTATACTTTCGGGATTGGTGTTGAACCTAAATAAGTGTTATTTGGTGTTTGCGTTGAGCATGAATATGATTTGATCATGTTTATTGCAATACGGTTATTCATTTAAGTTAGAGAATAATTGTTGTTCTCCTACATGAATAAAACCTTCTATGGTCATACACCCAATAAAAATGGTTTGTTGGATCTCGATCGTAGTGATACACATATTCATAACATTCAAGCCAAAAGATGCAAAGTTAATAATGATAGTGCAACTTATTTGTGGCACTGCCGTTTAGGTCATATTGGTGTAAAGCGCATGAAGAAATTCCATGATGATGGGATTTTTGAATCACTTGATGCTTGCGAACCATGCCTCTTGGGCAAGATGAATAAAACTCCATTCTCCGGAACAATGGAGCGAGCAACTGACTTATTGGAAATAATACATACTGATGTATGCGGTCCGATGAGTGTTGAGGCTCGTGGCAAGTATCGTTATTTTCAGAGCTTCACAGATAATTTGAGCAGATATGGGTATATCTACTTGATGAAACATAAGTCTGAAACATTTGAAAAGTTCAAAGAATTTTAGAGTGAAGTAGAAAATCGTCGTAACAAGAAAATAAAGTTTCTACGATCTGATCGTGGAGGAAAATATTTGAGTTACGAGTTTGGCCTTCAATTAAAACAATGTGGAATAGTTTCACAAACTCATGCCACCTGGAACACCACAGCATAATGGTGTGTCCGAACGTCATAACCGTACTTTATTGGATATAGTGCAATCTATGATGTTTCTTACCGATTTACCACTATCGTTTTGGGGTTATGCATTAGAGACAGCTGCATTCACTTTAAAAAGGGCACCATCTAAATTTGTTGAGACGACACCGTATGAACTGTGGTTTGGCAAGAAACCAAAGTTGTCGTTTCTTAAAGTTTGAGGTTGCGATTCTTATGTGAAAAGTTTCATCCTGATAAGCTCAAACCCAAATCGGAGAAATGTGTCTTCATAGGATACCCAAAGGAGACAGTTGGGTACACCTTCTATCACAGATCCAAAGGCAAGACATTCATTGCTAAGAATGGATCCTTTCTAGAGAAGTAGTTTCTCTCGAAAGAAGTGAGTGGGAGGAAAGTAGAACTTGATGAGGTAACTGTACCTGCTCCCTTATCGGAAAGTAGTTCATCACAGAAACCGGTTCCTGTGACATCTACACCAATTAGTGAGGAATTTAATGATGATGATCATGAAATTTCAGATCAAGTTGTTACTGAACCTCGTAGGTCAACCAGAGTAAGATCCGCACCAGAGTGGTACGGTAATCCTGTTCTGGAGGTTATGTTACTAGACCATGACGAACCTATGAACTATGAAGAAGCGATGGTGAGCCCAGATTCCGCAAAATGGCTTGAGGCCATGAAATCTGAGATGGGATCCTTGTATGTCAAAATTATCCTTAGTGGAATAAGGATATGTTTCTCGATTATGGAAGTGACAAAAGGTTTGTCGTAAAGGGTTACGTCAATGCAAGTTTTGACACTGATCCAGATGACTCTAAGTCTCAATCTGGATACATATTGAAAGTGGGAGCTATTAGCTAGAGTAGCTCCGTGCAGAGCATTGGACATAGAAATTTGCAAAATACTTACGGATCTGAATGTGACAGGCCCGTTGACTAAAATTATCTCACAAGAAAAACATGATAACACCTTAGTACTCTTTGGGTGTTAATCACATAGCGATGTGAACTAGATTATTGACTCGTAAACCCTTTGGGTGTTGGTCACATGACGATGTGAACTATGGGTGTTAATCACATGGTGATGTGAATTATTGGTGTTAAGTCACACGGTGATGTGAACTAGATTATTGACTCTAGTGCAAGTCGGCGACTGAAGGAAATATGCCCTAGAGGCAATAATAAAGTTATTATTTATTTCCGTATTTCATGATAAATGTTTATTATTCATGCTAGGATTGTATTAACCGTAAACATAATACTTGTGTGAATACATAGACAAATAGAGTGTCACTCGTATGCCTCTACTTGACTAGCTCGTTGATCAAAGATGGTTATGTTTCCTAGCCATAGACATGAGTTGTCATTTGATTAACGGAATCACATCATTAGGAGAATGATGTGATTGACTTGACCCATTCTGTTAGCTTAGCACTTGATCGTTTAGTATTCTGCTATTGCTTTCTCATGACATATACATGTTCCTATGACTATGAGATTATGCAACTCTCGTTTACCAGAGGAGCACTTTGTGTGCTACTAAACGTCACAACGTAACTGGGTGATTATAAAGGTGCTCTACAGATGTCTCCGAAGGTACTTGTTGGGTTGGCGTATTTCGAGATTAGGATTTGTCACTCCGATTGTCGGAAAGGTATCTCTGGGCCCACTCAGTAATGCACATCACTATAAGCCTTGCAAGCATTGTAACTAACGAGTTAGTTGCGGGATGATGTATTACGGAACGAGTAAAGAGACTTGCCGGTAACAAGATTGAACTAGGTATTGAGATACCGACGATCGAATCTCGGGCAAGTAACATACCGATGACAAAGGGAACAACGTATGTTGTTATGCGGTTTGACCGATAAAGATCTTCATAGAATATGTGGGAGCCAATATGAGCATCCAGGTTCCGCTATTGGTTATTGACCGGAGACGTGTCTCGGTCATGTCTACATTGTTGTCGAACCCGTAGGGTCCGCACGCTTAAAGTTCGATGACAGTTATATTATGAGTTTATGTGTTTTGATGTACCGAAGGTAGTTCGGAGTCCCGGATGAGATCGGGGACATGACAAGGAGTCTCGAAATGGTCGAGACGTAAAGATCGATATATTGGATGACTATATTCGGACATCGGAAAGGTTCCGAGTGATTCGGGTATTTTTCGGTGTATCGAAGAGTTACAGTTATTCGCCGGGGAGTATATGGGCCTTATTGGGCTTTAGGGGAAAGAGAGAGGAGAGGTTGGGCGCCCCCCAAGGCCTAGTCCGAATTGGACTAGGGGGAGGGGCTGCGCCCCCTCCTTCCTTCTCTTCTCTCTCCCCTTTCCTTGACTCCTACTCCTACTACTTGGAAGGGGGGGAATCCTACTCCCGGTGGGAGTAGGACTCCTCCTAGGGTGCACCATAGAGAGGGCCGGCCCTCCCCTTCCTCCACTCCTTTATATACGGGGAGGAGGGCACCCCTTGGAGACACAACAATTGATCCCTTGGATCTCTTAGCCCTGTGCGGTGCCCCCCTCCACCATAGTCCACCTCGATAATATCGTAGCGGTGCTTAGGCGAAGCCCTGCGTCAGTAGAACATCATCATCGTCACCACGCCATCGTGCTCACGGGACTCTTCCTCAAAGCTCGGCTGGATCGGAGTTCGAGGGACGTCATCGAGTTGAACGTGTGCAGAACTCGGAGGTGCCGTGCGTTCGGTACTTGATCGGTCGGATCGTGAAGACGTATGACTACATCAACCGCGTTGTGCTAACGGTTCCACTTTCGGTCTACGAGGGTACGTGGACACATTCTCCCCTCACGTTGCTATGCATCACCATGATCTTGGGTGTGCGTAGGAATTTTTTTGAAATTACTATGTTCCCCAACACATACACACGCCCTCCATACCAGGTGAGCTTCACGATTTCTTGTCCTGGGAGGACATATACTTCTGTGGGGTAGCCATCGCAGGGGACAAACAGAAGTTGGAGCCGTACAACCTTGATTTGAAAAGCATCGCTGACGTACAAACCAAAATAAAAATTCCTGTAGAAGACTGTGATAAACCGACACCATCCCTATTCGACGTAGCAAATTTTGTGCTCGGAACAAATCTTCAGAAGGGTGACGGGACGCTGGCATTAAATTCGTCTGGATGGGAGAATAATCCCTTGATGTACGAGCGGATAAAATGTGCCGCCCTCGATGCCCGTGTGAGTTTCGAGATAGCTGCAAGGTCCAGAGAGCTTGTTGTGAAGCCGCCCCCCACAGAAAATGAGAAGAAGAAGAAGAAGATTTTGCACCAGCAGCAGGGCATTATGGATGGACGAACTATTTCCTCTCTTGTAAAAAAAATATTCCCTCTCTGTGTATATTGATATAGATGGACTATTTAGATGGTGTGCATGTCTTTGGAATAAGTAGTAGCGTGGGTCCGGTTGACTATAAGGAACTATTTATCCGCCTAGCTTTCTCTACTACTCCTTCCAGTGATCACTATGCAATGCATGTGTCCGTAGACATGACAACTTGTCCATGGAAGTTCAACTACGGCGACCATCACATTTCATCCACTGCCACTGGCGATTCCCACGACGCCGCTCCAACCCACGGCACCACGTCCCGTAACGCCTCTACGCCTCGTAAATCCTCGACGCCCAGCTGTGGCACCCTTGCCACGACCACGCCACCACCGGCCGGTTCATCTCGAACGAGTGGGTCGTGAACCACGCCACCACCATGAGAATGACATGTGGGCCAGCCGCATTTAAGGTCTGCATGTCATTGACTCATAGGCCGGTGCACTAAGCCACTGAAGCTCGGTCCCGTGGGCCCCGAGAGGGAAATGTAACTCCTGCGGCAGGCCCTGTGGTTCTCCCGCAGTACGAGCTCGTGCCAAACCCGGATGAGATTTGGTAACCAACTAGTAAGCTACACGTGCATTGCACGCATGAGATTTGGTAACCAAATCTCTACTCTCTATATCTATATCTATATCTATATCTATATCTATACTCTTATAAAAACAGAGTTGGTGATGATGGTGTGCATGCCATCCTGCAATACTGCAATATAGGCCGTCCGATTTATATCTGACAGATAGGAAGGAAACTATGGCAATTTTGCAAAAATATGCCAACACCCCTCTCCACATTTGCAAATAAGGCCTTCTCTTGTTCATCCTTTTCTCCCACAACATAAACTACTCATACAAATGCATCTTGATTTTCCGTGCAACGCATGGGCATCCTGCTAGTTATGAATAAATAACACTCTATCAACGAGCCGCACCAGACACCAAATTTCTTGGCTTCCGTGCTACAGCTAGATCTTCCCCTCATTTCTGTTTTCCAACCCGGCGGCGGGTGGGGTGCGGTTTGCCAATAGTCGGTTTGCTCAACGGCAGTCCCACATGAAAGTGAAAATGCTAGGCAACACGCCTTCCCTAGCTATGTGGCGTGCCGCACGGGGCGTGGAGCATTCCCGATTCCCCGGCATGTGGGGGTGCGACGCGAACGCGGCATGCCTTTTCCTTTTAGTGGCAACGTGCCCGTGCGTTGCGACGGATCCAAAGTAGTAGAATAGTAGTACTTGTTCACAAACTTGAAAGAAATCACTCTTGTTTTGATATACTCCTAATATATTACTTTTCACTCAAAATATATTTCTCAGGCTATTTTGATGAGGTGTGGGAGGGATGTGGTTGCTTTCAAGATAATAAGGGGTTTTCTGCAAATTGGAGCAGAGAAGTGGGCTATTGTTGAAAAAATGCCATAACTTACCTCACAGCCGTCAGATGCAAATCTGATGGTCAGAAACGACGAATGGCAGACACACCACCATCACCAACTGAGTCTTTTATAGGAGTAGGATTAGAGAAAAATGTATAAATTGTAACATTTGGTTCTGCTCCTTGGCACGATCGATAGATAGAAATAATGATTGGAAACGCTAGGGCGGGGCTATTTCCGCCAGATAAGCAGGGTACGTAGTAGCTAGGTTGGCGCATCGTCGGTTTGGTCACATGCGGTCCGACATGTTCTAGTGATTTAGCAAGATGCCCGTGCGTTGCACGAAGTTGATGGAAAAGGTAAGCACAAATTATAAATTGACGGATGGAGTACTAGTTACAGTGATGCATATAATTAAGCAAAGGGATTGCACATGTCGGTATTGACTGGAACGAGAATGCAATAGCACAATAAGAATTAAGGCCACGATGATGCGATCGCAGTGGTGGTTACAGGAGGCAAGAAGAAAGATGCATCCATCAACGTACGACCTCCTCCTCCTCAACTTAGTGCGTCGGGCCACCAACCGGCGGCTAAGGAGCGGCGGCTTATGTGGTGAGGTCAAGGTGCTTCTCAGCAAAGGCATGCAAGGCTTCCAGCCAGTTAAGGAAGGCCAACATCGTAGCGTCCTCAATGGCCTTATAGATACCTATGTACACGATTTGCTCGTACATGTGGATGTGTAGGTCGACGAATTCATGCAAGGCAAGGCGCCTCGCAGCGAGCGCAACCTCCAGGTGGACATTCTTCGTGGCGTCGGGGGGCAGTCGCAAGGCCACCAGTGCTTGAAAGAGGTTCCGGCCATGGAGGCCGATTAGGGTGGCAGGCAATGAGGAGCCCGGGCGCGCGGGCTGGAGGAGTACGGCAATGTCGTCCCCGAGCTTCTTGAGGACGGTGGACTTGTTGGTGGTGGCAACGATCATCTGGTCCAACTGATAGTCGTAGTTGGCGTCTACGGCGGCCATCCACCAGCCGGTCGCGAACACCGTCTGGAGACAATCCTCTGCGCCATGCCGCAGGCCGGCGTCGTGGACCATCTGGCATAGCCGCTTGCCGCTCGCGTGCATCACCGCCATGAGTCTGGAGTGAGCACTTTTGCGCTTAGTGTAGGTGCTTAGGCAAATGCTTAGGTGCGTACGATGTGGTAGATGCATTGGAATGGAGGGGCGCCTTTATATGAGTGCAAACTGCGTTGCATTCACATCGTGCAGCCTCTTTTCCCGGTCCTCCTCCCATTACTTCCCTCATGAATGCACGATGCTAATTGAAGGAGGATGCATCATTGGCCATTCAACATTTCGGGAACCGCTACCCCTCCCTCGTCTGCATTAAAGCCATATCGGGAACTGCGCCGCCCGCTGTCAAATCGAATAGTACTGCGCCGCTCGCTGCACGCCCGGCTGAACACGCCTCCTCGCCTCCATCAAACCCCTCCGTTAAACCCGCATGCAAACCGAGATACCTACTCCGGCCACACGTCCGTTCATGAGCGGGCCAGAATTAAACGCAACACCGACCGAGCTCCTCCCGTCCGCCCTCAGATTAAACTAGGCCAGATGCCGGCCAAGCTCCTACCGTTCGCCCTCTACCTAAACGAGGCCAGACAGACAGCGGGCAAGAATCGCACCCCTCCGCTGCTCCCCCATCTCCTCCTTCACCATTTTCTCCACTCTTCCGATGGCTTCCGAGGAGCCGTTCCCCGGCATACTACCCGGCTGGGTGGCCCGCCGAGCCCTCCGGATACGGGCGAGGCCGCTCGGTGCTTCATCAACCTCGCTTGGCCCGACGGAGCCAGTTGCCACCCCAATCTGGCGCGTGGTTCAGTAACTCGCCGCTCCAGTTCAGCTCGATGAGGAGTGGCGAGTTGCTCCACGCCGGCATGGCGGCGAGCACGCCGGTACGGGCGTCGTCGCTGCCGCGTCGTACCGCACCACCAGTATCTGCGGTGGCCGCCCCTCCCGTGTCTGTGGGTGCGCCTCCCGTGCATGCGGCCGCGCCTCCCGTGCCTGCGGCAACGCCATGCAGGCAGAGACAGAAACCGGGTGTGTGGAGAGCGACGAGCCGGTGGCTAGCTTCTCCGTGTCCGCCGCCATCATGGAGGAGAAGTAGAACACGGGAGGCCGCCGCCACTTGGGCCCCATTAAGGCCACCGCCAAGGCGACGACTGCGCATTCAGGTAGTTTCATTGCTGCTTCGTCTCTTCCGAGGACCTTCGTCGACCCCGCAAGTGTCTGCCGGACATGAGGAAGACAATGGGATCCGCGGGCGGCCATTTAGATTAGGTACCCCCTCACCGCTGGCGGGAAATATTTGTTCTAAGAATGGATAAATTGGGTGGATCTATAACTAAAATAAGTCTAGATACATCCATTTCTAGGACGAGGATTTCCGGACAGAGGGAGTATTAATTATACCAAGAGAGCCGGATTAGCATCGCTTAGTTCATGTAAATGTAATGATCCATCATGTTTATATGAAGATCCGGCTTTTTTATATGAAATCCTGCATGCTTATATGAAAACAGTCCGTGTTTGCACGAATTTCATCTGGTTGGTTAGAATTGTGAAAATGTATGCCGCTAGCGTTTGATGTCGTCCTCTGCGGAAGGAAGCGGGAGGAAATTTGCCGGCTGCCGTTGGAGATGCTCTTATGCTGGAAATAATAGAGTCACATCCAATCCATTTGAGTTTATTGCGTGTATGATTCTCCCTCTATAAAAAGTTAATTGCACGTATAGTGTACACGTGACTTGTAGGGTGGCTACAGCTTCGTATAGAAAGTTAAAAAGAAACAAGTCCATCCTTAATCTTGTATTCTAAGTACTCTGTGGGTTCCACTGTCAGTACAATAGCGAAACAAGTATATATTAAATAAGTAATATATAATATAAAAAATCTAAAGTTAAAGACAGAATTCGAACTCAGGTCATCGCGTTGCGAGCATCCGACGCTAACCAGTCTAGCACATTTTTGTTGTAGACCATGCTAGAGATATATCTCCATGTCTACTCTTATACTCCATCTGTTCCTAAATATTTGTCTTTTTCAGATTTCAAATGGACTACCAGATACGGATGTGTATGTAGACATATTTTAGAGTGTAGATTCACTCATTTTGCACCGTATGTAGTCACTTGTTTAAATCTCTAAAAAGATAAATATTTAGGACGGAGGGAGTAGAAAAGAGAGTTGGTGATGATGGTGTGCGTGCCATCCTGCAATATAGGCCGTCAGATTTATATCTAACGGATAGGAAGGAAACTATGACAATTTTGCAAAAAGATACCCACACCCCTCTCCACGTTTGCAAATAAGGCCTTCCCTCGTTCATCCTTTTCTCTACTCTTACTAGCAATGTGCTGGTGCGTTGCAACGGATCCAAAATAGAATAATACATGTTCACAAACTTGAAAGAAAAACTCTCTAGTTTGGTGTATATATCACTAAAAATATACTCGTATTAGGTTTCACTCAAAATATATTCCTTGTGGCTCTTTTGATGAGGTGGGGGAGGGATGTGGTTCGTTTCAAGATACTAACGGGTTTCTGCAAATTGGAGCAGAGAAGTGGGGTCTTGTTGCAGAAATGCCACGACTTACATCATAGTCGTTAGATGCAGATCTGATGGTCAGAAATGACGGATGGAAGACACACCATCATCACCAACCGAGTCTTTTATAGGAGTAGAGATAAAAAACAGAGTTGGTGATGATGGTGTGCCTGCCATCCTGCAATGTAGGTCGTCCGATTTATATCTGACGGATAGGAAGGAAACTATGGCAATTTTGCAAAAAGATACCCACACCCTCTTCACATTTGCAAATAGGCATTCCCTCTTTCATCCTTTTCTCTCAGAAGATAAACTACTCATATAAATGCATCTTGATGTTCCGTGCAACGCATGGGCCTCTTGCTAGTCTCTCACAAGATAAACTACTGATACAAATGCATCTTGATGTTCCGTGCAACGCACGGGCATCTAGCTAGTTTCTTTAAAAATAGTTACTACGATAATTGGGTTGAAGTGATATATTATATGGCTGCCCTGAATGATTTCAGATTCACTAGTAGTAACAAAGAAAAGGTTGTCTTGTTAATTAACAGAAAGCAGGGTGAAAACTATCACATGAGGCCGGTAAAACAAGGCACATTGGGTTCAGCGTCATCGTCACTACAGCTGTGCGCGCGCTAGAAGTCTACATATCGAGGGGGCTACAGAGAAAAGGACGTATCGAGTGTGTTTGAGCGAGGCACAGAGACACAATTGACAGATTAAGATCAGATCGAGTTGTCACCCTTCTGCTGTCATTGTTGGGGTTGGGGTGGTGGTGGGGAAGGGGAGGGAGAGAAAGACGTATCGAGAGTGTGCGCGGTAGGCACAGAGGCACAACTAGCGAGTGTGTGTGTGTGTGTGTATCTGTGTGTGTTTGAAAGATGAGTAGATAGATTACTATCAAGATCGAGGTGCCACCCTACTCCTTCGGTCCTTCGGTGTCGGGTAGTGTGTGTGTTTGAGAGAGATGCCAGTCGATAGATTAGTATCAAGATTGAGGTGTCACCCTACTCCTTCGGTGTCGGGAAGTGTGTGTGTGTGGGTGGGTGGGGGGTGGCAGTGACACTTACATATCTCTACTCTTATAAAAAACAGAGTTGGTGATGATGGTGTTCCTGCCATCCTGCAACATAGGCCATCCGATTTGCAAATGTGGATAGGAAGGAAACTATGGCAATTTTGCAAAAATATACCCACACCCCTCTCCACATTTGCGAATAAGGCATTCCCTCATTCATCCTTTTCTCCCACAAGATAAACTACTCATACAAATGCATCTTGATGTTCCGTGCAATGCATGGGCATCTTGCTAGTAGGGAGAAGGAGTTTGTGTGACCCATATCTATATTAAGGGATAGGTAGATAGGATGTGTGCGAGGCATACTTAAAGCATCACGGAGATAAACAAACGGTGTGCATGCAAGTGCCAGAAAAATGAAGCGATAAACAATGTCTACACATGTGTGTGTGCGTGTGAGAGAGAGAGACAGAGAGAGAGAGAGAGAGAGAGAGAGAAATATCAAAACAAAAGGTGCTCTGCTGGAATCCCATTGTATGTATTCATATGGTTCCGGAACTCGAGTTAACCTTAGGCATATGTCTGAGAGACATAATTATCCTTTGAGACATTAGTGGCTGTGGGTGGGCGGAATTAAAGGGGTGGGCATGTTCGACAAAGAGAGTGTGTGTGTTTCTGTGTGAGAGACTTGTAGGATGGGGTAGAAAGACGAATTCTAACCTTGACAGAGGGAGAGAAATACACGAAGTGCAGGTGTGTGATTCCGATGCCCACGGGGAAATGAGATATGTATGCGTGTGAGAGAGATTGCACAATTCATTCACGTATCACTATCTAGCGATCGTGGATGTGCATCGCTTGAACATAAATCAATATCTACTTCGTATCATGGCCAAAGGTACAATATCGATTCAACGCTATAAAGATTGGACACTCACGTATCACATTTTTTCTATCTAAATAAACCTTTTCAACTGTGCATGCCAAAGTTACAGTGATGTTTCTTCAAACAACCAATGTAGCTATCATGTACATGCACCATTGTTAATCTTGCATTCAAATTCATTAGTCTTGGATGATTTAAGGTTCTATTATGAAGTAATATATGTAATATTCATATATGAATTCAACGGGTATGCAATTTATGAAATGGAGGCTATGTAATCATATGAGGTAACACTTTTAAGTAGCGGACTACTATATCCATTTCTTTTGTGGGACTACAATGTCCATTTCTTTTTGTGCGCCTCTACACTAACACGTCAATGCATTATGTTTAAAGTAAATAACCAATGGCACTAAATTATCTATTTACACGAGAAATACATAGGCTGAGCGTTTGATCCCTTTTTTGTGAACGCGCCTCTACACCTGTACGATTGGCTGCGCCCGTGTGAACGTCCAAGTTATCGGCGGATCATCCCGAGTTATTGTCTTTTTTCTGGGGTGGACTTCACACCTTCCCGCTAGCACGGTCCAAAATTAATTGAAACTGGATACGAACGATCCCGCGGGCGGCAAAATCTCCCGTCTCCTTCTAAAATTTCCGCCACCTAGTCTTTGGCATGCGAAATTCCCCTTTTGTCCTTGGTGCACGGAGAACAACAGTAACAATACCACCCTCATCTACATGATAGGTCGGGGGCTGCTTTGGTAACTTCCGGTTCCCCCCACCACACGGCACCTCCATTTCCTCTCCCCCTCCCGCAAAAACGACTAACTCCACAGCACCAGAGCATCTTACATCACGCCATCCGTACTTCATCGGCCTTTCTAGCCCTCCCCTCTCGAAACCCTAGACTGCTCATCCACCAGCGTACCAGAGCCCATTCACTGCCAGCGGCGTCCACCTCGCCGGATCTGCTTCTGTGGCCGCATCTACCCCTCCCACCTCCACTAGAAACAAGTAGACTGCTAATCCACCATTGTACCACAGCCCATTCAGTGCCAGCCTTGTCCACAGCAGCGGATTTGCTTCGCCGGTACTCTCGTCAATCGCAGCGCATCTGTAGTGGCTCATTCATACTCCCCACCGGAGACGGTTCGTCCACACCCCCCCAGAGCCGCCCCACCGACGGCCTCTGATCCTCTTCGCCGACACCTTCCTCAACCCTACCGGAGCCGCTTCGCCAACACCATTGTCAACCC
The DNA here is from genome assembly GCF_018294505.1 of Triticum aestivum. Taxonomy (NCBI): domain Eukaryota; kingdom Viridiplantae; phylum Streptophyta; class Magnoliopsida; order Poales; family Poaceae; genus Triticum; species Triticum aestivum. Next base: position 383,683,306 of record NC_057796.1, read on the forward strand.
TATCGGAGTAGCTTTGCATACCATTCTCAACCCTACCGGGCCGCTTTGCCAACTCACAAGTCCACGGCCACAGATCCGCTTCGTCGCACCCTCATCCAAACTACCGGAGCAGCTTCTGATGCCCCGTCCACGGCCGCAGCTCCGCATCGTCGACACCATCCTTAACCCAACCATCGGAGCCGCTTCACCGACGCCCTCGTCCATGGCCACAGATCCGCTTCGCCCACACCATAGTCCACCCTACCGGAGCCGCTCCACAAACACCCTACTCGACGGTTCTAGATCTCGTTACCGGACCCCGACAGCCAGCGCAGCGCCACCCCCTTGATGTTTCTAACCTGATTCCCACCGTCTGGCAAGATGCCAAGCACCCGCCACGGCCTAGGTACTTGTCACCTTTAAACCCGCCCAGCATCACCTGCCCGATGTACTTCAAATATACTAACAGGTCGCTGTTACCTGTTACGCAGCTGGCAAAAACTACAAGGATGATGTTTCTTCTGGATCTAACAGCTTGGCCAACCAAGATCCTGGACTGAGGCATTGCTATGATCTTGTAAGTGCGTCTCTCTCTCTTGTATTGTTGTGTGCCTGCCAGCGTGCTTTGCTAGGATTTTCGACCAGTAATCCCTTTGTGCAGACAATGGTTTCTACTACTGGCTACTTAATTAGATATGTAGATGTCATACATGATACTAGCTCGTACCTCCGTTCCTAAATATAAGACTTTCTAGAGATTCCACTATAGGCTACATACGGAGCAAAATGGGTGAATCTACACTCGAAAATGCATCTATATACATCTGTATGTGGTCCATACTGGAATCTCTACAAAGACATATATTTAGGAACAGAGGCAGTACATTACACAAAATCGTAGGTGGCATGTAGGAATTCTAGTGCACAACATTAGGATCCCTTAGAGTGCCTGCCAGTCTAGCACACAGAGTCATGGCTAGTTTATGCTACGCACACAATCATTAATAGGTGGTTTAAATATGCGCAAGGGATATGCAATGTATTATCATGTAGAGATGTCTAAAATTAGCCGTGTCAATATGCAGATAGGGTTACACAATGAAAAAGTACAAGATGTATGTGGCAATTTCATGGAACAACGCAAAAAAAAGAGGCATCCGTGAGCCTATACAGTGTGCTATGGTAGGTCACTCCTCCATTGCAATCATCGTGACATGTTATTTGTATGTCAGTTCTATTGGCCAAGTTTCTTAGGGATAGTTATTATGAGTTATCCTAAGAAAATAAGCACCTGTGAATATAAGCTCCAGGTAATAAGCCAACCAATTCTTTTAATTGCCTTCCTTTTCAGCTTATCTTTGGTATGATCAGTGAAAAGTCTATATTGCATTATATTTTTCATTTTGCTGCCCATATGAAAAATAATTTGACTTGCAAACATCACAAATTGAACCCAATGCAGCAACTAATATGATAGGAAAACAGACCATCACTATTTGTTCAAAATGCAAATACAAAGATACCATCTACTTGGCACAATCTACTTTGGTCAATATCTTCCATAGAGATACCATTGCCTAATTTAAACAAAGAATGCATGATCCACATTTAAATGAAGAACAATTATTTATTGAAATTCGATGGTCCAAGTGGCTGGTTATTATCATATAGCAGCACCACCTGAAAGCATCATATAGCAGCAGCAGCTCATAGCAACTCATCATACAGCAGCAGCAGCGGTGTGCAATTCATCATATACCAGCAGCAACTCATAGCAATTCATCATATAGCAGCAACAGGAGCCGCTCATAGCAGTTCATCATATAGCAGCAGCAAGAGCAGCTCATAGCAATTCATCATATAGGAGCAGCTTATAGCAACTCATCATATAGCAGCAGCAGCTCATAGCAATTCATCATATAGCAGCAGCAACTCATAGCAATTCATCATATAGCAGCAGCAGGAGAAGCTCATAGTAATGCGTCATATAGCAGCAGTAGAAGCAGCTCATAGCAATTCATCGTATAGTGGATCAGAATGAAAATTTGGCAACAAATCAGAGGAGATCCTCACCTTGTTGGATGAGCTCATCCTTCAACAACACCTCAAGGCCACGGCCTAGGAGGAGGGCAGGGGGAATAAGGTGCCTTTTTGCTGCAGTGTGGCATCAGCCGTAGTTGTGCGGCACCCGCCGGAGTAGTGCGTTGGACGGACCATGTGGAGCAGCTGCTGGAGACCATGAGAATGAGGGGCGGCGCCAGAGGGAGGAGCAGCCGGGGAGATTTGCCCCTACGCGCCGGCCATGTAGCCTAGCTGGACAGAGCATCGTCGAGGACCAGGCCAGATGGGACCAGTGGCGACGGCTCACTGGAGGAACCCTAGTGCTGCAGGCAGGGGATCGAGGTAGAGGGAATGGGGAGAGGAGATGCAAGCGGGCAGGGCAATAAACGCTTGCGTGTTTGTTTTTACTTGAGGGTCAGGTGTGACGCGGGCGTGAGCAGTTGCATTTTGAGTGTAATATAGGCAGACAACACACTCATTTCACTATTCCCCTTCCCTTCAATTTTTAGTGAGCTTCTACCGGGAACACCCCCCTCCAAAGCGAAATAAGTTAATCCCAAGCCCATAACTCAAAATGACTTCTTTACATCTTTTATGGCTTATTTTGACAAAAAGCCCTGAAATGGCAGAATCGAACCAGCCCTTAACCTACAAGTCAATTGTGCGTGCAATGATGAATCACTCCTGCCTGCTATAGTGTACATTTAGGCATCATCATACATGGCATAACCTAATACATGTGCATTCCATTGTAGAATCTGGAATATGCAATGTTTATGTTAGTTTATACGTTGCACATGATGTTTAAATGCCCCTTAAATCTGGTCAATCAAGTGATGGTCTTTAAGCCTCCTTCTTTGCCTCTTTTCTTGATATGTAAGATTTGCTCACACATCTGTTCAATTGCTTGTTTGCATCAGCCAGCCATACTAGGACTGTTTGCTTTGATTACTTGATGTTTTTGACCTAACACTCTAACAGTGCTTGTCACCGATTTAAACACTAAGGGCTGCTATAGTGGGGCCTTGTCTAACTCATAGGTGACATAAAGGTTTGGCTGTACACTAAAGTAGGCTCTCCAAGAGTACCTGGAGATCCAGTTCGAAGGTATGCCTAGTTTTTACATAGTGCAGACATAGTAAATGTTCATTTCATTGTGTGCAAGTGCAACAGATGTGGCATGTTTCATTATGTGGTATTGTTTTATTGTAATCTCGTCCTTTTGTGTTGTTCACAGACAGGAAAGTATGTATATTTATCTTCCAAGGAGACGAGTAACTAGTTTGTGTCACCTTGCAGAGGGGGTGCAATGAAGATAAGATTGATGATTTCCATGTACAAGATGTTAGGAAGGAGCCTTGCAAGAGAAGTAGGAGCTGCGCAGAGCCTGTTCAACCAGTTAAGGTAAGTCACTGCATCCAACTCAACAGTTCAATTCCTTGTTTGTTTCAGGCATAGTTAATTTGCTCTTTTCAATTGCTTTATTTGTCCTCAGTTAATGAGATTCCCAAACAATGATGCTTGATGTTGGGTACTTGTATAACTATTAGTTGGCATAATTAAAGGCCTTACCATTTAATTACTCTGGCGAAGTGTGCCTGAAGCTTTGAAGTCTATTAACCAACTATTATTGCATGAGGCTCACAATCTAATTTATAGTAGGCTAATGATTGCATAGTTTTGCTTGCTGTAGTAGGTTTGTATGAATCCCTCTGATGTTCATTATGCTCCCTAAGACTTTAATTGAGCTATAGAATGGCCAACTGCTTGCCTACTTATACGCAACATGCTGTTTAAATTTGTAACTTGTCTGTGTTTTGGATTGGGCCCCAACATGATGCTCCTCTTGTGAGCTAAGAGAGATTTCTGTATGCAGGCTGCACAGACTACCTTTTTTATAATTTTTAAAATATCACCTGCTTATGCGTTATGACATGTAAAATTATTGTTAGTCATGTTTTGCCATGTACAAAATAGTCTGTCTTGCTCGCTTCACTGTTGTAACTATATTTTTGCCCTAGTCATGTGTACTTACAGAAACATTTCAGGATAAAGTGACATCAACACAAAGATCCGCGAGCAGTGCGGCATGGCCGTTACCGAATGATTATGGATTGGAATTGGAATGTGCTGATGTTCTGGAGCATCAACTAGAGGTGGCAAGACAACGTGTACATGATTCTCAATGTACAATCAACAAGTTGAGACTAGACATGCAAGTATTAGATGCAGGAGTCAAAAAATGAAACAAGACACTGAGGTAACCACGAAGGAATTGGAGATTTTGCAGACCAAAATTTGTGCCATCTGAATCCGGCCAATCCTATTTTCTGAAGAGATTATAGTTCAAATGGTAAGTTCTGTTGATGCGTGTCCATGATGTATGAGCTTTATTTGTCCAGTGTATGTAATTTGTTGTTTGTGTACGCTTTATAATCACTGGTGCCAAACTATAATGCCCAGTGGGTATATTTGGCTGTAATTTCTTTATTGTATAGTGTATGTTTTTTAGAGGCGATAGTATAGAGTAGGATAATTCTTAAATATGCTATATCATTGAAACGGGGGCCAACATGCCCAAACATTTCCTGGACGCCATACAAAAGAACAAACATGTGCAGTCAAAGCGGGCCTTAATTGGGCTGGCGAAAATAATATTAAGTGGATCCCAAATGGGCCCACCGTAACAACAGCTCTTAGCAGGTCGTCAACAGGCCTAAAGCTCGATATGGCCGTATAAATGGAAATGGCCTGTGGGCCTTTAGCAAGCCGAACTAAATGTCAATTTTTTCTCGACCCGTTTACTTTACGGGCCAGTAAGAGGCCGAAAGTGTTATGGGCCAGAGGAGGCCCAATTTGCAAACTAGGCTTTTAACATGCCGAAAGTCGCGTTGGGCTGAAATGGTGCCCTGCGGAACGTGGGCCCCTAATGGACCTAAAGTTAAAGGCCCAACTATTGTGCGGGCCCTTAACAGACCGAGAGACAAAATGGGCTAAGAGTTGGCCCATTTACCGAATGGGCCGAGGACAGGCCTAAAGTCACAGCGGGCTAGAATTGGCCCAACTACAGAATGGGCCGAGAAAAGGCCGAAAGACGTTCCAGGCCGTTAATGGGCTAGAATTGACGATGGGCTGCTAATAGGCTGAAAGAAGCTCGAGCCGCAATTGTGCCCAAAAATGTAGCGGGGCGTTAATGGGCTTAAACTGACGATGGGCTGGAAATTGTCGAATCTAGAATGGGCCTTTGGTGGGCCGATTCTGTGTAACTTGTATGGGCCGTACTTGTAAATGGGCGTGACTCAAGTAGGCCGCTAATGGGCTGGCCCGCTTATTTTGATAGGCCCGGCCTTTTCCCCGGAATGTGCCTCTGTTGGGGCGTGCCACGTGTCGACGTATCATAGGCGCCTCCTGTCCAATGAGTGGATGATATCTGTCCCAACGGTGAGCCAACACGTGTTTCCTCCGGCCAATGAGAATTTTACACATGGAAAATCCCCATTGGTCCGGGCTAACGGGTTATCGGATCCAAAACCAGACCCGGTAGCTTAATGGCGAGCCGTTACGGTCGATGCCACGTGTTGGTCACCCTTGACGAAAGCCTTCTATGACACGCGTTTTGTCGTCATGGAAGTGGACACTTCCGTGATGATAATTTTGGTAATGTCATGGAACACTTCTACGACAGCACAGGTATGACTATCTTGATTCTGTCATAAAATCGTCATGGACGTACATGCATGACAGAAAGCGTGACCTATTGTGACAAACACGTATCATCACGGAAGTGTATTTTTTTTGTAGTGATAGCTTAGGATTCCCTTCGTGCCGACACGAGGGAGGGGGGCTGCTAGCTACTTCGCACTTTGCTAGGTGAACCTCGGTTGGGGGGCATGCATTCATAGCTTAGGATTCCCTTCGTGCCGACACGAGGGAGGGGGAGGGGTTGCTAGCTACTTCGCACTTTGCTAGGGTGAACCTCGGTTCGGGGGGGGATGCATTCATAGCTTAGGATTCCCTTTGTGCCGACACGAGGGAGGGGGGCTGCTAGCACTTCGCACTTTGCTAGGGTGAATCTTGGTTGGGGGGCATGCATTCATAGCTTAGGATTCCCTTCGTACCGACACGGGGGAGGGGGGCTGCTAGCTACTTTGCACTTTGCTATGTGAATGAACCTCGGTTGAGGGGGGGCAGGCATGCATTCATAGCTTAGGATTCCCTTCATGCCGACATGGGGGAGGAGGGGGCTGCTAGCTACTTCGCACTTTGCTAGGCGAACCTCGGTTGGGGGGGAGGGGGCATGCATTCATAGCTTAGGATTCCCTCCGTGCCGACATGAGGGGGGTGGGGGCAAGCAATACCGTGCGCTTTGCGAGAGAGGTGCCACATCGAAGTTGCATTTGGTAATTGAAAATCAAACCACCCTTTTGATACATAAATTTGGTCCACATGCAAGTGTGTTCGTGTTCTGACCCTCTCCCGCGTCATTTTTCTCCAAATTTATGAACATTAGACAAGTTCGGAAGCTAATAAAGATTGTTAGTAAAATGGGTCCAAAGATGGCAATTAAACTATTTGTTTACACTTTATCCAAGACAACAGCGAACTGCAGGATGGTAAGTAAGAACTCTGCAGCCTTCTTTTTACTACCCATAATGAGTTGTCTTAGATGACAATGTCTAAATCTTTTTCCTTTACAGTGGTTGCTAAAGTAGTTTACTCAAGATTACCTCTCCAACTACATGATTGGTGGGCATGCAAAGGTTAAAGTATTTCTACCAGAACACAATGATTATCTAGATGTTTCCATGAAGACCGTGAAGGATGGGCGGTCGGCCATCACAAGGGGTTGGACTAGAGTCGTTCGTGCCTTCTGCATGGAGGAGGGCACAATATGGGCATTCCGCTTCACCTTGTTCAGCAACCAAAATATATTTCGCCTCTTTCTTTACCGTCTTTAATAGTACAAGTATACAACTGTGGTTCATCATTCTTTATTTTGTTCTTATGTAATTCTTGAACATATGTACCTACGAATCGAATAATGCATTAGTTGTTTCAACCTGATGGATATGAATTAAGCTGTAGCATACATTCAAATTCAAATTCAAATCTGGTACAATTTGAAATAGTAGCAATTAAATTATGGTGAAATTACGCTCTCCAGGTTGTTACGGCACAGACGGTTGGTAAAACACAAATGTTTGCGATATACACCATAGTCCGAGATGGTTCACAGAGAGGAAACGTGTGCAAGCAAGCACACAGTTGCCGTTTGCAAAGCGTGTGCGATGTCAAACTATATCACAAACGGTGCGGGCAAACTAAACGTTTGTGTTTGTTCCCTTATCGTACACGATTCGCAACCATGAACTATTTCTGATGAAGTATGCATCATAAACGTTGCACCACAGAATAGCGTGTGCGATCGTTGTCATGTACGATGATGTTACGACGGTCCGACGTTTCGTAATCCTGTCCGACACTCGTACGACGATTAGCTAATCTTCTTAACAGTGAAACGTTTGTGATGGGCCACGCATCATACACGTTCTATAATAGTGAACCGTTTGTGATGGGCCGTGCATCGTAAACGTAGCACCACCGAATACCGACTGCGATGGCAATGCGATTAGAAACGAGTAGGATTACTGTAGGTGCCCTATCCCCGACGGATTTTGGGTCATGTGGGAAGGACCCCCCTATCGCCCACACTCACTTGGCGACGGTTCCAAATGCCGTCGCGGAAAGGGGTAAAAAACCGTTTGTTTAGGACCGACGCGTACCAGTGTTGTTTGCTTGCAAAAGCAACCTAAGGATGGCTGTGGCACCGAATACTTGGTCATGCAGGTATGAGAAATTTGCAGACTCTGGTGAAGAAAAAACATCTCCATGGCATTCCTGATGTAAAATTCTACAAGGATCGTCTCTTTGCTGCCAGTGAGGCCGATAAATTATCCAAGAAGCATCACTCATCAAAAACTGTCAGGACCACAACAAGACATTTGGAAATTCTTCATATGGATTTATTCGGACCTCAAAACTATGCAAGTTTCAGAGGCAGTCATTATGGTCTGGTTATTGTTGATGATTTCTCTCGTTACACTTGGGGTATTCTTTCTTGAAGACAAGAACTGCACCCAAGATATCTTCAAAAGATTCGCCAAGAAGGCACATAATGAATATGATGTGTTAATTAAGCATGTCAGAAGCGACAATGGTACTGAGTTCAAAAATACTCATATCAAAGATTTTCTCGACAAAAATTGTATAACTCATGAGTTCTCCACTGCATACACTCCCCAACAGAATGGAATTGTTGAGCAAAAGAATAGAACTCTCGTCGGGATGGCGAGAACTATGCTCAGCGAGTATAAAACTCCTATTCGCTTCTGGGCTGATGCTATTAACACTTCTTTTCATGTTGTGAATCGTGTTTATCTTCACAAGTTCCTTAAGAAAACTTCATATGAGCTCATCACTTGCAAGAAACCAAATGTTTCTTATTTATGTGTTTTTGGTGCACCCTGCTATATTCGTGACATGAATCATAATTCTAAGTTTGCACCTAAGGCACATGAAGGTTTTCTTCTTGGTTATGGCTCGAACTTGCATACTTATTATGTCTATAACACTCACCACGGGAAAGTTATGGAAATGGCAAATGTGCGGTTTGATGAATCTAACGACTCCCAAAAGGAGCACCTGCCTAATGTGATAGATGAACCACCGATTTCGGATGCTACTCAGCAAATGGCCCTTGGGAGTGTAAGGCCAGTTGAAGGAAATGCACCTGAATCTTCCGATGATGATGCCCCCATGACTCGAAGCAGAACACGCCAAGCCACTACCAAAGAAAATGCCGCTCTGAACACAAATGGCAATCAGAATGCAAATGCCAATGGAAATCCCGATTGAAATGGCGATGCAAATGCAAATCCCGGTGTTGATGCTGAGGAAAATGGAAATGATCATCAAGATGAAAATCCTCACCCATGAGTAGCTAATCGAGTTGATCACGCATTAATTCTCGAAGATCTCGAGAATCTAGGTTATCGACCCACAACTCGTTCTCGCAAACTACTGTGAAAGTTTTCGTTTTGTCTCTTGACAGAACCTACCAAGTATGAGGAAGCCATGAAAGATCCCGATTGGATGAATGCCATGCAAAAAGAGTTGGTGCAACTCAAATTGAATGATGTATGGGAATTGGTTGACAAACCGAATCCTAAGAAGCACAATATCATCGGCACTAAATGGATATTCTGGAATAAGCAAGATGAAAATGGCATTGCTGTGAGAAACAAAGCATGTCTTGTCGCTCAAGGGTATACACTGGTAGAAGTATTGATTTCGGTGAAACACATGCTCATGTTGCTCGACTTGAGGCAATTCATATTCTTCTTGCATATGCAAACTACAATAATATCCTGCTTTATCAAATGGATGTGAAAAGTTCTTTCCTTGATGGTGTAATTTATGAGGAAGTATATGTTAGACAGCCACCTGGCTTTGAAAATCCTTAGTTTCCTAACAAAGTTTTCAGGTTGAAAAAGGCTCTATATGGGCTGAAGCAAGCCCCTCGAGCTTGGTATGACACCTCTAAAAGGTTTCTGCTCGACAAAGGGTTCAAGCCAGGATCCATTGATCCCACTCTTTTCACACATGCTATTGATGGTGATCTATTCGTGTGTCAGATTTATGTCGATGATATTATTTTCGGCTGTACTAAAAATGCATGCAGCATGGAATTAGGGCGAATGATGTCCGAGAAATATCAAATGTCTATGATGGGTGAACTTAAGTTCTTTCTCAGACTGCAAATACGTCAACAGGAGAACAGAATTTTCATATCTCAGGATAAATATCTGAGAGATTGTATGAAGAAGTTCAAAATGCAAGATTGGAAACAGAACGTCCAGAAAACTCCGATGGCCACGAATGGTAAACTGGACGGAGATGTGTACGGTAAAGATTACGATCAGAAAGCTTAACGTTCGATGATTGGTTCGTTACTTTACCTATGTGCATTCAGACCTGATATTATGTTCAGTGTTTGTATGTGTGCTCATTTTCAAGCTGCACCGAAAGAATCACATCACCAAGCGGTCAAGCGTATTCTGAGATATTTGGCTCACACCCCCACCTTAGGTTTATGGTATCCTAAGGTAGCACATTTTGATCACATTGGATATTCAGACCCAGATTACCCAGGTGACCTGGCTGACAGGAAATCTACTTCTGGGACATGTCATTTCCGCGGTAGATCTTTGGTATGTTGGTTGTCAAGGAAGCAGAATTGTGTGTCTCTCTCTACGGTTGAGGCCGAATATATTGCAGCTGGCGTGTGTTGCACTCAGTTATTATGGATGAAGCGGACTCTGAAGGATTATGGCATCAAGGTCAAGAAGATTCCTCTTTTCTGTGACAATGAGAGTGCGATCAAAATTGCACACAATCCAGTGCATCATTCTCGCCCCAAGCATATTGAAGTCAGACATCATTATCTTCGCGATCATGTTGATCGAGAGGATATTGTTATTAGTCACGTCAGTACTGAAGAAAATCTCGCTAATATTTTCACCAAGCTTCTCGATGAGAAAAGATTCTGTGCGTTACGGTGTGAGCTAAATACCCTAGATTCCGCAAACGTGTAGTAAGCTGGACTCAGCACCCGTACCAACACTTCCACATCTTAAAAGGAATGGGTGCACAACACTCGAAGAGTTTGAAAATTTTGACAAAGTGAAATTTTCTTTCTGAGAGTGAATACATTAATGAAGAACTAGACTAACCAGGTGCCACGATAATTGTGTCATGCTCAGGGTTATATAGTTCTTATACGGTGGGTCACGCCACCACAATTTTCCTTCGCTGAGTTGTCTTTTGTTTGAAGGATTTTGTGTTATGTCCGAATGTATTTCACTCATAGCTATTCTCTCGGATGTTTGTGTTTGAGTGAAATACCTAGGACCCTGATTTCCCTCTATTCTATCTCTTCTAGTCTATGGTGTTCCATTATGAATGTTCCAATTTCATCTGGTAACAATACTTTATCTGGTGTCCTTGACCACGTTAAAGTTTCATTTCGAACCTTATTCGTTTTGGCGAAAGCCATACAAAATTTGGGGTTTCCCGCCCAAGTCAGGACCATGATCATTTATGACGGTTGCCACGTGTTATTCATCAACTGCCATTCTATCTGGCCCGTTAAATCGCAAGAGTCCTTTGACTGTGGCCGTCCGATCTGATTCACTAGAAGTGGTCATTTCCCCTCGCATATAAATACTGCATCATCAACCTTCCCCAAATCCATTCCGCCTCCTGTCCACTGTCACTTTCCGAAGCCCTACCGCACTGCTCCTCCTCTAGCTCGGCAACGACGATCATCTTCGCCGCTTCGCTGCCGGAAAGAAGTAGCTGCTGCACATCACCAAGTTAGGGTATGTGTAGTGCAAACTCACATCCATTCATCTCGCTCGAGTTCATCCGCGGAAGAAATAAACTATTTTTACCCCACTTCTCAGACTGATAGGTAACTTGTGCGGATGTGGTTTGTAGATGTCCTTCGCATCTGAATTTATTTAGATCTATGGTTTGTGTTATGCCTCGCATGAATGGAATGCTTAGCACGTTAACTAGTATATTCTTCGAACCTACTAGTTCGTTCTGTACATTTATTTCATCCGAAACATTTCTCAAAGTCTGCATCTAATTCATCTTCAATACATTTTTCTCGAAAACTTTGATGTGAGCATTCGTAACCCTATCCCCATTTTCCCTCGCATGTATCCTTTCTCACAAGTTAATGCAGTCAGTTGAGGATTCTGCTCAACCAGGGAGTATGGCTGATGGAGATGATGTTGTTCTGGGTATAGCCGACGAATCAAAAGCTCCAAATGCCAAGGGCCCAACAGTAGGCCCATCAACCAGCAAGCGAAAAAGAACCGAGCAATATGCCGACGAGCAAGAAGAGAATGCTCCGAAGAAGAAGAAGAAGAAGGGTGCCAGACAACCATATACAAACACAACTGAATATATTTCCCATGATAATTACAATACTGTTCCAGGAGAAACAAAGCAGCAGAGAGATAAGCGTCTGCAATGGATTCGATGTCACTGGGTTCGCAAATGGTTCAATTTTGAAATGTTTTCATCCTCGGTTTGCTCAAAACTTTGCATTTCATCCACCATGGGGTGACTGCCAGGAAATTGCTCTCATCCTGCCAAATGATCCCTAGGAGAGACTGCTGCCTCCTCCAAATGCTCATGCGTCCTCTGTACAGACACCCGAATCTTATCTTGATGAGCTTGCAAAGTGTCAGCGAAATGCAATCAAGCGAGCTAAGAGAGCTGAGAAGCAACAGGCTCGTGAAGAAGAAAATCGTTGCCTTCTCAAAGATGATGTGGAGAAGAAAAAGGCCGAAGGAAAATTTGAAGGTCGCTCTAAATGCAAGCATGATCCCAGTACTGCAGCATCAAAGCGAAAGAGTGCACCGAAGAAGAAAACGGCTGCAACAACCGATGAATTTGCCATGAGTGATTCTTCGGATAAAGATGATCCTCCGCTCACAAAGGCAGAAGTTGCTTCTACTCTCAGCGAGCAAGTGAATATCACTACTTCAACGGTGTTGCCTGACCTTTGGGTTCCTATATAGTTCCAAAAGCACCACCAAAGGAGATCATTTTAAGGAAAACTCCACCTACCACTGTCACTATGAAACATCATGTGGATACGACTCCTCATCCTGATGCTACCAATTTGAAGGACTTGGTAGTTAGCACTCCTATAAGTACTGCAAAGCCAGACGAACAAATTCCCAAGCCCGACTTGAAGAAAATCAAGGCCCAACTGCCGATCATAATGCTCCTCAAGCTACTGCGCCGAAGGTGAAGGCTTCTAAGTTTGCTCCTACCTTAACTCAGCCATTGGCTTCTAAACCTCCTTCCGAGCAAGTTCCTATGCAAGCTGCTCCTACTGCCAAGTCTGATGCTCCTCACTACTATGATCATCAGTTCATCATGGAACAACTTGATAAGTTTGTGGACAATCCATCTGATGGTGAAGTGGCATCTCTGCCTATCCCTCCTGAAGTTGTTTCCCAGGCCACTACTGTTGTTTAAGAAATGAGAGAAGATGTAGTTGAAATCAACACTCTTTCTGCCGAGCTAAATGACCTGCATGGTCGAATGAAAACCGCTTCTTCAAAATTTGTCATTAGAGCACTGATACGTCTCCAATGTATCTATAATTTATGAAGTACTCATGTCATTATATTATCATTCTTGGATGTTTTACAATCATTTTCTAGCAACTTTATATCATTTTTGGGACTAACCTATTGACATAGTGCCTAGTGACAGTTGCTGTTTTTTGCTTGTTTTTTACATCGCAGAAAATCAATACCAAATGGGATCCAAACGCAGCGAAACTTTTTGGAGATTTTTTCTGGACCAGAAGACACCTGGTGGGCCAAAGAAGTACTAGAGGGGAGCTACGAGGGGAGCACAACCCACCAGGGCGTGCCTGGGGGCCCAGGCGCGCCCAGGTGGGTTGTGCCCACCTTGGTGGCCTCCCGCACCGCCTCTTCGCCTTATAAATTGTCAAATATTCCAAAACCCCTGAAGATAACCCTAGATCAGAAGTTCCGCCCCCGCAAGCCTCTATAGCCACAAAAAATCATCATCCCGTCGGCCACCATGATGAGGAGCGAGTAGTCCACCCTCGGGGCTGAGGGTTTGTACCAGTAGCTATGTGTTTAATCTCCCTCTCTCTCCTCTCTCTCTCTCTATGTCTCTATCTCTCTCTCTCTCTCGTGTTCTTGAAATGGCACGATCTTGATGTATCGCGGGCTTTGATAATATAGTTGGATCATATGGTGTTTTCCCCTCTCTATCTTGTTGTGATGAATTGTGTTTTCCCTTTGAGATTTTGTTCTTATCGGATTGAATACTTTTATGGATTTGAGAGCACTTGATATATGTCTTGCATATGAATACCCATGGTGACAATGGGGTATTATATGAATTCACTTGAGATATGTTTTGGCAGTCAACTCGCGAATTCCCGAGGTGACATTAGGGTAATCTATGCATAGGGGTTGATGCACGTTCTCGTCTTTTGTTTCTCCGGTAGAAATCTTGGGGCACTCTTTGAGGTTCTTTGTGTTGGATTGAGTATTATGAATCTGAATTTGCTTTGGTGTTATTTTAGTACGAACTCTTGATAGATCGATCGGAAATAATAACTTAGTGTTATTTTAGTACGAACTCTTGATAGATTGATCGAAAAGAATAACTTGGTGTTATTTTAGTACGAACTCTTGGATAGATCGATCAGAAAGAATAACTACAAACAATTTCTTCGTATGTTCTCTGCTAGATAAGAACTTTGGAGTGATTCTTCATCGCATGTTGCGGGATGGTTATGTGATCCAATTAGATTAGCATTGTTGAGAGATTGCACTAGCGAAAGTACAGACCCTAAGCCTCATTTTCAAGCATTGCAATACCGTTTGTGCTCCGTTTTGTCAATTGCTACCTTGCTGTTTTTTGGTTCCTACTAAAAAATCAATATCTACTATCATTATTACACTTGTATAACCATCTCTTCGCCGAACTAGTGCAATTATACAAATTACCATTATATTTGGTGTGTTGGGGACACAAGAGACTCTTTGTTATTTCGTTGCAAGGTTGTTTGAGAGAGACCATCTTCATCCTACGCCTCCCACGGATTGATAAACCTTAGGTCATCCACTTGAGGGAAAATTGCTACAATCCTACAAAACTCTGCGCTTGGAGGCCCAACACGAGTCTACAAGAACAAGTTGTGTAGTAGACATCAAGCTCTTTTCTGGCGCCGTTGCCGGGGAGGTGAGTGCATGAAGGTATATCTTTAGATCTTGCAATTGAATCTTTTAGTTTCTTGTTTTATCACTAGTTTGGTTTATAAAAGACAACTACGAAAAAATGGAATTGAGGTGGCCTCATATTATTCGTCTTTATAATGTCTTTCATGAAAATGATGGAAAGGAAAATTGTGCTCAATTGATAGAAGAAGAATTCTAGAATGTTTGACAAAAAATATTTGAATGATGAGCATGATTGCAATATTGTTGGTCTGAACTCTCTGAATATCCATGATGCTAATGATATGCAAAGCCATAAGCTTGGGGATGCTATATTTGATTTTCAGTGCCACAAGTTTTGATGAAAACAATTATTATGATGATAGCATGCCTCTTATTTATGATGATTGCAAAATTTATAAAAGTGGATTTGGAGAGGTCATAACTTTATTTAGTAATGATTCCACTATTCCGGAAGTGGTTTCAATTGACTACGATGAGAACAAAGTTGCTACTTATCATGATTATTGTGATGATACTTATGTTAAAACAGTAGTGATAATTATTGTCATAATTTTGAATATCCTTTTACTGAACACTACTCTTTCAATGTTGAAACAATTTTTAGTATTCGAGTTTCATATGATACTCCCACTATTTTGAATGAGAATAAATTTGCTTATGTGGAGAGTAATAAAATTTCTATGCTTGTGAGTCTTGAAAAGAATGGTTCATGTGATAGCTATATTGTTGAATTCATTCATGATTCTACTGAAAATTATTATGAGAGAGGAACATATGCTTGTAGGTATTGCAATAATATCAAGTTTTGTTGGATCACGGGTTCCGGCAAAACCCTCGAGGTTCGAACACTGGGGTGCGCACGAAGATCTTTCCTCTCCCAAGCTCTCGCACTCCACGATCTAGCGGACTAACTCGTCGAACCCAAAGAACACAGAGACACGAGATTTATACTGGTTCGGGCCACCGATGCGGTGTAATACCCTACTCCAGTGTGGTGTGGTGCATTGCCTCTTGGGCTGGGGATGAATAGTACAAGGGGCAGAATAGCCTCCTGAGGTGAGGTATTCTTGTGCTGGTGATTCATAGGATGGAATTGATCCGATCCAAGATGAGATGCTTCCTACGGTGGTGGCTAGTTCTATTTATAGAGGCCCGGGTCCTCTTCCCAAATATTGAGCAGGAAGGGATCCCACAACGGCCATGTTTGAAGGGGAACCACTAGTACAGCTTATCCTGACAAAAGCGGTCTTCGCCTGCCAAAGGCTCTTGTGGTGATGCCGTCTTGGGCTCCACGGTGACCTCCGTCCTGCCATCCTGCTGGTCTTGATCTCATTGCACTGATATGGAAACCTGTGCCTGATGCCTAGGGACTCCGCGCCTGCGCTTGCCTCTTTAGCGCCAAAGAGGAAACAAGGACAGAGCGCGCGCGGGAGCCCGCCTGGTTGAGGTCGTCATTTCTTGCGTCATTGAAACCTCGCGAGGTTCGCCTTGCCTTGATCTCTCCGCTCCTCGCGAGCCAGCCTAGTGAGGCCGCTCCTGAGGAGGTCTTATGTCGTCCGCCTCACGAGGCTTGGCCCCTCGCGAGGGTCTTGAGTGTTTGTTGTTGAAGATGGGCCGTGTGATGCCCCCGATTCAATCGTACACTAATCATACACGCAAACGTGTACGCTCAAGATCAGGGACTCACGGGAAGATATCACAACACAACTCTAAAAATAAAATAAGTCATACAAGCATCATAGTAAAAGCCAGGGGCCTCGAGGGCTCAAATACAAGTGCTCGATCATAGACCAGTCAGCGGAAGCAACAATATCTGAGTACAGACATAAGTTAAACAAGTTTGCCTTAAGAAGGTTAGCACAAACTGGGATATAGATCGAAAGAGGCGTAGGCCTCCTGCCTGGGATCCTCCTAAACTACTCTTGGTCGTCATCAGCAGCCTGCACGTAGTAGTAGGCACCTCCGGTGTAGTAGGAGTCATCGTCGACGGTGGCGTCTGGATCCTGGGCTCCAGCATCTGGTTGCGACAACCAGGAAGAAAGGAAAGGGGGAAAAAGGGGGAGAAAAGCAACCGTGAGTACTCATCCAAAGTACTCGCAAGCAAGGATCTACACTACTTATGCATGGGTATCTATGTAAAGGGGCAATATCGGTGGACTGAACTGCAGAATGCCAGAATAAGAGGGGGATAGCTAGTCCTATCGAAGACGACGCTTCTGGCAGCTTCCATCTTGCAGCATGTAGAAGAGAGTAGATGGTAAGTTCACCAAGTATCATGGCATAGCATAAATCCTACCCGACGATCCTCTCCTCGTCGACCTGTGAGAGAGCGATCACCGGGTTGTATCTGGCACTTGGAAGGGTGTGTTTTATTAAATATCCGGTTCTAGTTGTCATAAGGTCAAGGTACAACTTTTATTGTTTGCTTGATTTGAATTCTGAATTTGAATCGGTTTCGAACTAATGCGAGATTAGCAAAAGTAATCGAGGTGACGTGGCATCATTAGTAGAGGGTTACTGTAGCTCAGTTATCCGGGCGTCACAAATCTCCTCTACTACAAGAAATCTTGTCCCGATATTTAAGAGGGGAAGTAAGGGGGAAGGGATTTGGTTGCGAAATTCTAACGAGTCTTCTCGGTCTTAGTGGCTCTTCTCAAAGTGGTCGATCCATTACATTGATGTATTCATTTCTCTGCTTCAGATCATCATGATGAAGTCGTCATCCTTTCTTCGAGAATTTCCTTGGTACTTACGAAGAGGATAAGGGGTAACTTCGGAAGAACTTTACAAGGTTGGCTATCTATTAGACAACTCAGGGAATCTGGCAGAAAGTATCTCTCGAATAGATACTTAAGAAAATATCGAGAGTAAAGTAAGAAGGTACCATGAGAAGTTTCCAATGGGCAAACAATCGTTCGATGGCCTAATTAGAAGGTGAAAGGGGTTCAGAGCAACGAGAATAAGTATTGCGTCTGATACCAGAATAGATCACTAGGCAGGTGGCCCGTGAATTACATAAGAAGTCAAGAGCGAGGTATAACTTTGACAACAGGGTGTACAGGAGAGTCTGGTTTCGATCCTGTGGAACTGTGGGTTATGGGCCCACCATGTGGGTTAAAAGTAGAAAGGGGGCTGACATCTTGCACGGTCACGATAGCAAGGCATATCAGAGGGTAGCCTGCTAGTTATGTTGGCAACAACGTTGGTACCAAGGGCGAGGGACGAAGAGAACCATTTTCTTGCTCGTTGAACGAGGCAGGCCAATAGGCAAGGTTCTCGTCCATCGGTGGCTACCGGAATGTCATCAACATAGTAACAGGGTCTTATTGACAGAGTAGTACACCAAGGTGTTTACATAAGTAGTGAAATATTACTGCTTAGATCATATAGATCACAAGAAAGATTAAACAAAATAATGGAAAGGAAAAGGTGATCATCAGATTAAACAGAACAATGGAAAGGAAAATGTGTTTAAACACATATTCCAGGGGTTTATCCTTCCCAAGGGCAAGCAGAGCATGATAGCCATGACAGGATATAACATAGAAAACCCTTTAGGAAAGGGGAGAGAAATTTCATGCCATTACCCATACAACGGTGTTTGGATAATTGATAAAGAAAATTTAGCATTGTGCTTCAAATGTCCTTATTGCAATTCGGAGTACCACAGACATGCTTCGGATATACGAAGGATCCATCAGGAACAAATTGTAGAATAAGTTTTACAATTTCCTCATGGAAGAATGGATAGCCTTGCTAAAAGGAAAATTATAACAATAGGTCCTCCGATCAGGTGTGCTAGACAAGACATCACCTTACCGAGTCATAAAAAGACCAATGTTATAACTCTTGGAAAGATGTTCCAACCATCACATCTGACCGAGGTTCAGATCCGATTGATGTCAGGATACCTCCAACTTCGGATGCCTGAGAAGAAAAGGTGCAATACAAATTGACGAGATGACAATGTAAGATTTCCGGGAAATGAACTATGGGAGCGAGTCCCGGCACAAGAGTTCATCATTTAAACCAAAGAGAGGATGAAGAGGTGGCTAATGGACTCAGCGACAATTCATCGAGATTTCCAAAAGATGGATTTCCACAATTATGTGAACAAGGAGATAACATTTGTCACATCAAATGATATAATGAGGTATGCTCAAGAAAAACATACACAATTAAACATATGTTGAAAGGTGCGCCCGAAATATGGGCACAGGTAGCCTGATCAATGGTTAGAATGGTGATTCAATTTTCAATAACCAATAGTCTAAGAATGAACTGTCGACCATTAACTCCAAAGCAATATGGTTGCTAGGAGTATAGAATCCAAGCAGCCTCGTTCACTTGTTGGTATTACGGTTGGAAGCAACACGGGGACCAAGAAGAATGGTGATGGCGAGAAGCATCACTGTATCAAGAATTCTTATGAGGTGGTGAAATTCTCACTACATCCTCGACATAAGAGACAGTAATACTTCAAGGTAGAACATCATACAAGCCGGATAGCAAGCTGCATCCATAACATGAACAAGTTTGTGTTGGGGGGAGGCAAGGATGTTGTCAATGATAACACAATCGTCGAGGGCAAGGCTGGTATTTCTCACCATGAATTCAATTGATATCGTGGAAGAGCTCAGAATGCTGATGATGATCATGACACATTTGTCGAGAGATTTCATGAAGATGTAATCGATTGGCGATAACATCAAGTCAAAGGAATTATGAAGCAAAAGGTTATTGGAACCATGGGTACGACACAAACTCGGAATCCAGCTTGTTGTTCAAGGCAAAATGAGATGACGAGGAAAGTTGACGTAAGCTTAGCTCATCGTCAAAAAATTTGCTCCGGGAAGGACCAAGTAGCACAGTTAAAATTAGCATAATAATGATGTAGCCGATCAGGCTAGGAATGACGTGATGGAGTATTAAACTTCTCAACCACAAAGTACTGGAGATACTAAATCACAGTGTTGATTTGATTCACAAATCGGTGTTCTCGGTTGACAACAACCCAGAGCCCAGGAAAATTGGAATTAGTGAGAAATAACAGTTGATGAAGAACCCATAAGAAGTCATGCAGTCCCATGATATTCTTGAGATACCAGAGTGCAATACTCGACGATAGATCAAAGTAAAGGTTGGACTGGGGTATTGATCTGTAGAAGACAAATTATTTGAACTTCCCCAAGAAATGGGATCAAAGAAGAATAATATGGTCGGAACCACGATTACAAAGGATCAATTCACAAATACCAGAAGATATTATATCAAGGAAATAGTTATTATTACAAGAAGCTTCCATGATAAGTGCACACCGGGTCCATGGGCATGAACACAAAGTTCAAGGTCGACTCCCACTTCTTTAATGCATAACCTTTCATTCACTTCTCGTCTTCGAAGAAGTTGCAGTGTTGAAATTTTATCTAGCGAAGCACCAGAAGAGTAAGACTCGTGAAAACTTTCGGGTTCACACGGTTTTAGAGAAGTTATAGGTTCAACCCATCGGGGTATCTTAGAAACATATACCACAAGCTTCAAGAGTAAATATCACCAGCTCGAAAGCAGAGCAAGGCTGAGAAAGCAGAGGATACAATTTACCAAAGGCGTTACGTATCCAAGGGAAGGCTCACAAGGTTATTGAATATGAAGGACGCTATCGGATAAAATCCATTAAAGGATCTGTCGGTCCATAACGGAGCTGATGTGAGCATCGGCACACAACCAGAGGAAGTAAAAATGCAAAAGCATTGGATTATAGAAACAACAGACTAATCCAAAGCTCAAATGCAAAGGAATTATGATTTCCAAATCAAGGGATGAGAAGCAATGTTCTGATTAGGGATGGATAAGTTGAATAGCCTTAGGGGTAAAATCGACGGCAATTGGATTGGTTGAGAACCAGCTCATGTTCAAAATGACGTCTAAGCCGGAAAGATAATTTAAAAGGATCAATTGAGGATTGCGTGCATTCGCACCATATTGAATCAAGGGACTCGAAATGATAATGACAAAGGATACTAATGAATATTGCTAGTCATATGGAACGCAACCAAAATGCAAGCAGACAAGTATTTGCAAAGTAATAGCGGGCAGAGGATTACAAAAGATCAAATAGTATTTCAATGTGTCTTGTAAATCATATAAACAACGGGGGAAGAGAGGATAATCGGTAAGTGCGAGGAATTATCCGTAGAGGGTATTCATGTGGCAAGAACTGTAAGGCAGTAGGCGCAAAGTATTCTCAGATCAATAGAGAGAATTTCAGGGTACCTTGTAATAACAAGATCAACTGGGAACAAAAGTAAGAACAACAGATGTATGTATTTATCCATAGGGATATTTTGGTGGTAGGGAATTGCAAAAGCAACGGACAGAAAGTCTCGATTAGAACATCGGAGAGTATCTTCGGAATCCTTCGGGTGTAGTTGGCGATCATCTCGACTGAAGGGGCTCTCCGGGAGAAGTATTTTCGAGAACCTAAAGTTAGTTTTTTTTCAAAATCATTTAACCCGAATAGAAGAGGGATCAGATTCCCAGAGTATGGACGAGGAATAAAAGATCCTAATACCACCCAATGGCGACGTGGGCTCGTAAGCCACACAGCCATGCTAGTAAAAGTTTTGCAATGACTAGACTCGACTTCGGCCAAGGAGTTGGAAGGGGGATTCCTACAGGCAGTCGGCTCTGATACCAACTTGTGACGCCGCCGATTCAATCGTACACTAATCATACACACAAACGTGTACGATCAAGATCAGGGACTCACGAGAAGATATCACAACACAACTCTAAAAATAAAATAAGTCAAACAAGCATCATAATACAAGCCAGAGGGCTCGAATACAAGTGCTCGATCATAGATGAGTCAGCGGAAGCAACAATATCTGAGTACAGACATAAGTCAAACAAGTTTGCCTTAAGAAGGCTAGCACAAACTGGGATATAGATCAAAAGAGGCGCAGGCCTCCTACCTGGGATCCTCCTAAACTACTCCTGGTCGTCGTCAGCAGCCTGCATGTAGTAGTAGGCACCTCCGGTGTAGTAGGAGTCGTCGTAGATGGTGGCGTCTGGCTCCTGGGCTCCAGCATCTGGTTGCGACAACCAGGAAGAAAGGAAAGGGGGGAAAAGGGGGAGAAAAGCAACCGTGAGTACTCATCCAAAGTACTCGCAAGCAAGGACCTACACTACTTATGCATGGGTATCTGTGTGAAGGGGCAATATCGGTGGACTGAACTGCAGAATGCCAGAATAAGAGGGGGATAGCTAGTCCTATCGAAGACGACGCTTCTGGCAGCTTCCATCTTGCAGCATGTAGAAGAGAGTAGATGGTAAGTTCACCAAGTATCATGGCATAGCATAAATCCTACCCGACGATCCTCTCCTCGTCGACCTGTGAGAGAGCGATCACCGGGTTGTATCTGGCACTTGGAAGGGTGTGTTTTATTAAATATCCGGTTCTAGTTGTCATAAGGTCAAGGTACAACTCCGGGTCATCCTGTTACCGAGGATCACGGCTATTCGAATAGATAAACTTCCCTGCAGGGGTGCACCACATTACTTGATCCCATTTGGCTGGACACACTTTCCTGGGTCATGCACGGCCTCGTAAGATCAACACATCGCAGCCCTACCTAGGCACAACAGAGAGGTCAGCACGCCGGTCTAAATCCTATGCGCACAGGGGTCTGGGCCCATCGCCCATTGCACACCTACATGTTGCGAACGCGGCCGGTAAGCAGACCTAGCCTCCCTAATACAAGAGCAGGCGTTCCAGTCCAATCCGGCGCGCGCCGCTCAGTCGCTGACGTCAAGAAGGCTTCGGCTGATACCACGACGTCGAGTGCCCATAACTGTTCCCGCGTAGTTGGTTAGTGCGTATAGGCCAGTGGCCAGACTCAGATCAAATACCAAGATCTCGTTAAGCGTGTTAATTGAAGTATCCGCGAACGCCGACCAGGGCCAGGCCCACCTCTCACCTAGTGGTCTCAACCTGCCCTGTCGCTCTGCCACAAAGTAACAGTTGGGGGCCGTCAGGAACCCAGGCCCACCTCTACCGGGATGGAGCCACCTGTCCTTTCAGCCCCCACATCGGAATCACCTGCGGGTACTCTATGAGACAACCCGACTTTAGTCACCACATGTATCATGTATAAAGTATATAGTATATACCCGTGATCACCTCCCGAGTGATCACGGCCCGATAGTATAGCATAGCAGACGGACAAGAATGTAGGGCCACTGATGGAAAACTAGCATCCTATACTAAGCATGTAGGATTGCAGGTAAAGGTAACAACAGTAGTAGCAAGGACAGGCTATGCATCAGGATAGGATTAACGGAAAGCAGTAACATGCTACACTACTCTAATGCAAGTAGTAGAGAGAAGAATAGGCAATATCTGGTGATCAAGGGGGGGGGCTTTCCTGGAAGCTCAGCCGAGAAGGAGGGGTCGTCAACACCATAGTCGAGCGAGGCAGCAGCGACGTCCGTCTCGTAGTCTACCGGAGAGAAGAGGGGGAAGAAACAATGAATACAGAGCAAACAAAGCAGCACAAATATAACAAGGCAATACGCGGTGCCAGGGGTGATCTAACGGAGGGATAGGTGATACTGGCGAAGGGGGAAAACATCCGGGAAAGTATTCCCGGTGTTCACCGTTTTCGGACAGATGAACCGGAGGGGGAAAGTTGCGTGTTCGCTATGCTAGGGATGTGTGGCGGACAAACGAGCTGCGTATCCGGATTCGTCTCGTCGTTCTGAGCAACTTTCATGTACAGAGTTTTTTCATCCGAGCTACGAATTATTTTATATTAATTTATAAAGATTTAATCATTTTATGAATTAACAGATTAATTAAATGAAAAGCATTTATGACGTCAATATGACGTCATCGGTCAACTCTGACCGCTCAGCAGCCAAACTGACCAGTGGGGCCTGTTCGTCATTGACTGTTATCCTAATTAACAGATTTAATTAGTCTAATTAGATGGTTAGCTTAATTAAGTTTAATTAGCTTAATTAAACCTAATTAATTAATTTAATTGATTCATGAACTAATTAAATAATTAACTAATAATTATTATTTTTAATCTCTTTTCAAAACATTTCAGGGGGCAGCCCCACATGTCATAGTCCCATGTGGGCTTAGTGGGTATTGGGTGCACACACTACGGGCGTCACCCGAACGGCGCGAGCGTGCCGGCATTGGGTGTAGGCCGATTGGGGGGGAGGGAGCGGTTGGCGGGCCGACGAGAGCGTGCGGGCGGGCGCGGGTGCACGAGCAGCCAGGGAGGCGCCGGAGGAGGCAGGCTCGCGGTGGGGGAAGGCAGAGCGGTGGGCGTCGACGGCCGGAGTGGTGCGAGTGCGCGTTGAGGTCCCAAGGACAGACACAAGGAGATCCACGACTACTAATCCAAAGCCCGTCGGACAATTTCATGCCAGGGACAAGGAGTACACATACCGTCCAGGGTCACCTGCTATGCTTGTGGTCAAGAAGGGCATTATGCTAAACAGTGCCCAAAGCCAAGGAACTCGACACCCAAGCCAAACAATGGTGGAAACAATCCAGCCCCCAAGCGCAACAATTTCAACCCCAACAACAACCATAGGAAGGGTCACCTGAACCATGTGACCAGGGAAGAAACGCAGAATGCCCCAGACATCGTGCTCGGTACGTTCCCTGTCAACACAGTACCTGCCACGGTTTTGTTTGATTCTGGAGCTTCACATTCGTTCGTTTCGAAGAGTTTGGTTTTGCAACATGGTTTTCCGATACTTCCCTTGAAAAAATCTATGATCATCAAGTCCCCCGGAAATAAGCAAATCGCTCAGGGTTACTGCCAAGGAGTGGTCATTGAGTTCGAAGGACTACAATTCCACGCGAATCTCATCGTGTTGGAGAGTAAAGGACTGGATGTCATTTTAGGGATGGACTGGTTGACCACCAACAAAGGATTCATCGACTGTTTCAATCGGACAGTGATTCTCACTCACCATCACGGCAAGACAATAAGAGTTTCCGCTCAAGAAAGGCCAAGATCACAGCAACCAAAACTGAACAAAATGGACATTGCAGAACTGAGAAAAGTTCCAGTGGTATGCGAGTTTCCTGATGTGTTCCCTGAAGAACTACCAGGCATGCCACCAGACCGAGAGATAGAATTCAGCATCGAACTAGCACCTGGCACCGCTCCCATCTATAAGAAGCCTTATAGAATGGCACCCTCAGAATTGGTGGAGTTGAAGAAGCAGATAAAGGAATTATTGGACAAAGGTTTTATTCGAGCCAGCTCCTCACCATGGGGTTCGCCTGTGTTGTTCGCAAAGAAAAAGGATGGGACACTGAGACTGTGTATAGACTATCGAGCCCTCAACATGGTCACCATCAAAAACAAATATCCGATGCCATGGATAAATGATTTGTTTGACCAGCTCGCACAAGCCAAGGTATTTTCAAAGATTGATTTGAGATCAGGTTACCATCAACTGAAGGTACGGATAGAAGATATCCCCAAGACAGCATTCACGTCCAGATATGGGTTATACGAGTTTATAGTGATGCCTTTTGGACTAACGAACGCCCCCGCATATTTCGTCCACCTCATGAACAAAGTGTTCATGAAATTCATGGACAAATGTGTGGTGGTATTCATTGACGATATTCTGGTTTACTCAAGACACCAGAAGAGCATGCTGAGCACCTCAGAATTGTTTTGGGAGAATTAAGGAAACATCAGTTGTACGCCAAATTTAGCAAGTGCGAATTTTGGCTAAGACAAGTTGGTTTCTTAGGCCATATACTGAACCAAGAAGGCGTGGCCATAGACCCAGAAAAGGTCAAAGCCATACTGGACTGGAAGCCACCCGCCAACGTTACTGATGTGCGGAGTTTCCTAGGAATGGCCGGATATTACAGAAGATTTATTGAAGGATTCTCCACTGTGGCAAAACCTATAACACAGTTACTCAAGAAGGACAAAAAATTTGTATGGACGGAAGCATGTGAGCAAAGCTTCCAAGAACTCAAGAAGAAGCTGACAACCGCACCGGTCTTAACTGTGCCAGACATACACAAGAGCTTTGAAGTGTATTGTGACGCGTCCCGAAAAGGTCTCGGATGTGTACTAATGCAGGATGGCAAAGTTGTCGCATATGCCTCCAGGCAGCTGCGAAAACATGAGGAAAATTACCCAACACATGACTTGGAGCTAGCAGCAGTCATACATGCACTCAAGGAATGGAGGCACTTTCTGTTGGGAAATCGCTGTGAAATATATACGGACCATAAGAGCCTCAAATATATTTTCACACAGCCGGAGCTGAATTTACGCCAACGACGCTGGTTGGAACTGGTCAAGGACTATGACATTGGTATTCACTACCATCCAGGGAAAGCAAATGTAGTGGCCGATGCCCTTAGTCGGAACCCCAACCCGGACAATGACGATCCGCAAAACTTGAGGCCTGAGTTTCAGAAAGAGTTCGCCAGGCTCAACATGATGTTAGTCTCCGAGGGCACCGTATCAAACCTGGAGATACAACCCACCCTGGTGGAACGAATTAAGAAGGCTCATTAGGGACATCCCAGCATCGAAGGCATAAAGAAGAAAATGAATCTTGGTAAGGCTTTAGAGTTCGTCACAGATAGTGAAGGAACATTATGGTACGGAGATAGACTTTGCGTACCTAACATTGAGGAACTCAAGCAACAAATCTTAACGGAAAGCCACACCGCTCCATACTCGATCCATCCTAGAGGAACCAAAATGTACAAGGACATTCAGGAAAGATTTTGGTGGCACGGTATGAAAAGACATATAGCCACATTCATTGCTTGTTGCGATTCATGTCAGCGCATCAAGGCCGAGCACCAAAAGCCAGCAGGGCTACTCCAGCCTAACAGGATACCGGAGTGGAAATGGGATGAAATAGGAATGGATTTCATCGTCGGACTACCCCGATCACAACGTGGGAATGACGCCATATGGGTCATCACAGACCGACTAACCAAGGTTGCTCATTTCATTCCCGTGAAGACTACCTACTCCACACAAAGACTGGCCAAACTTTATCTCTCCCATATAGTTTGCTTGCATGGAGTCCCAAAGACTATAATATCAGACCGAGGCACCCAATTTGTCTCCAAATTTTGGGATCACCTACAACAAGCTCTGGGCACGCAACTAGCTTTCAGTACAGCGTACCACCCTCAGACTGATGGACAAACGGAACGTGTAAACCAAATCCTAGAGGATATGCTAAGAGCCTGTGTGCTCACCTATGGATCCAGTTGGGAAGAGAGTTTGCCGTATGCCGAATTTGCTTACAACAACAGTTACCAAGCCAGCTTGCAAATGGCACCCTTTGAAGCATTGTACGGACGGAGGTGTCGTACCCCACTGAATTGGTCAGAAACAGGTGACAGCCGTATCTTCGGCCCAGACATGCTTAAAGCGGCCGAGGAGAAAGTTAAACAAATCAGAGACAGACTCAAGACAGCACAGAGCCGACAAAAGAGCTACTATGATCAGAAGCATCGTGAGGTCAGCTTTGAACCCGGTGATTTCGTATACCTCCGAGTATCTCCTATGAGGGGTCTGCAACGGTTCAAAATTAAGGGGAAGCTAGCCCCAAGATTTATTGGACCATTTTGTGTAAAGGCACGAAGAGGCACGGTAGCCTACCAACTAGACCTACCCAAGGAGCTGTCAGACGTCCATGACGTATTCCACGTCTCACAGTTGAGGAAATGTGTGAGTAACCCGGAGAAGCATGTACCTCATGAGAACATTGATATGCAACCAGATCTCACCTACAGAGAAAGACCAGTAAAGATTTTAGAAGAGTCTGAACGGAGGACCCGTCAGAAAACGACAAGATTTTTCAGGGTTCAGTGGAGCAACCACACTGAGGATGAAGCTACATGGGAAAGGGAAGATTTCCTCCGGGCAGAGTATCCATATCTATTTGAGGATCAGCAGAAATCTCGAGGACGAGATTTTTCCTAAGGGGGTAGGTGTTGTGACACCCAAGTTTTTATTTGGATTTTTTCAAAATGATTTTATTTGACTTGAGGGAGTGATTTAAATTTTTCTTCAAGAAAACTCTCCCTCTCAAATATTTTTTTTATGGCAAAAGTTTTATTTGGATTCACCCAAGATCTGTCTTTGGTCTTGGAGGTTCTTGCTTTTCATTTGGACTCAAGACAAAATGCTTTTCACTTGGAAAAATGCCTTTTGAAAATCTCTTTGAAATTGCACTATGGCTTTTGGAATAATCCTTTGCCACTTTCAACAATTCCTTCTTGCCATGGCCTTAGTGCAAATCCTCTCTCCTAACCCTTCCCTCACCTTTGGATCATGATTTGCATCAAATCCAGCAAGTTGAACCCCCCCCCATGTGATTATTTCCATTTAAATCTTATTCAAACAAATTTCTGCCTTCTATTCTAGCCATTGGTGATTTACAAAGGAACTCCATTTTCTGTTTTGATTTTTGCCCCCAAACCTTTTTCTCCTCCTAGTCCTTTGAACCCTCAACCAAGATCCATGAAGATCCACTGGTCTTCAGTTCAAATTTTTCAAACTACACTTGCTGCAAGTTTGGACCAGATTTGTCAAATTTGGTGAAATTCATTCAAAACTTTCTCCAAAAATTCCAGGTAAAATCAGGCAGCCTCTGGGTGCATTGAGTGGTCACCTCACCAAGTTACAGCCCCAGAAAAATTTATCTCATAGCCAAATCTTTCTGTCGAACACCTGCAGTGCATGGTCATTGTCAAGTTTCAGTTAAGTTCAGAGAACACTGCAGTGCACTGTCGTTTTCTTCAGAACCCGACGTCGATCTCGCCAGTGCCACTGTATCGCCTTGGTCCTCGTCCCCTCCCCCTTGTTCCTGCACCGCACGAGCGCCTGGCACCTTGCGGACGTCGGCGACGAGCAGCAGAAGGTGCGCCGCCCCGTGACCGACGCCAGCGGCGGCTTTGCGGCCGCCAGCGGGAGGCACGGCGACGACGACGCCACCCAGCGCCGCCCAAACCACCGGAGCTCGCCGCGTGGCCTTCCACTCCCCCCAAACGCGCTGCCACCCTCGTCGTGAACCGCAGGGTGCGGAGCACGCTCTCTGCCGCCGTCGAGCCCGTGCGGTCACCTCACCGTGGACCGACGCCATTACGCCAAGACCAACTCCGTTTAGCTATGGAATGACTCGAGTAACCTCCACTGATGCTGCCTGGCCACTCAAACCTCCTGCCAATCCACTGCGTCGCCGTAATCGCTCGCCGGAGATTCTCCGTTCACGGCCACCCCGTCGATCCGCCTATAAATAGAGGCCCCGAGCTTCAACTCGAGCACACACCATCCCTGCACTCCACCTAGAGCACGCCTAGCCACTGGAAGAGCCCCGAGGAGGTCTCCTTCCTCGACTCCGGCCGCCGCGACCCGCCACGGGATCCAGCGCGATTCGCTCCCGTGCGTGCGCCCCCGCCTCCCTTCTCTTGCCAGTAGCTTCACCATGCATCCCTCTTTCTGACCCGCGCTTCAATTCGAAGTTTGCAGCCCTCCACCGGAGTTCTCCATCCTCACCCGAGCCGCCGCCCGCCGGAGAAAGTGTCGCCGTCGACGTGGTGCTCCCCGTTGGTCGAGTCCACCACCCACCGACGCGGAAGAAGATGCTGAAGCTCTTGGTACCCTCCGATCCTCCTAACTCGCCGTGGTTCGACGCCGGCGTCCACCGCAGTCTTCGGGCGCCGGCGAGCTTTTCAAACCTGACATGTGGACCCCGCATGTCAGCCTCTGTTTTTATTCCCCCCTCAAACCGTTTTCTGTTGGCGCCTTCGGGCAAATACGCTTTCCCTCTTAAGCTTGCGCATTTCCAATCGAACCGTTTTCTGTTTTCTCAGTTTAAACCCTGGAACTTTTCTGTTTCATTACAGATAAGTCCCTGGACAGAAACCTTTATAACTTTTAAATGAAAAGGGATTTTTGAGTGATTCTTTTTCTGACAGTCTTAAAATTTTGTCTAGTTTTTTATAGGATTTATTTGAAAAATATTTGGAGAAGTTTCTGTGCACCCATTGGTTTTCACGTTAGTGCCCGTTTTCGTGATTGTCGTAGGTTCCGGAAGAGGTGACGGAGCCGCGAACTTCGCCGAGCTAGACTCCGACTTCTCCGAACCAGGCAAGCATGTTTTGAACATTTGATATGATGAGTGTTGTGCATGTTTGCTGGACAAGTTTTGTGCGTGGCATATGAGTGTCGGTAAATACCTCGTTGCTTGTAAGGCAACCACCCGCATGTTCCAAAGTTGCGATGATCTCTGATGAGAGATGGCCTAATCATGTGGTGACATGAAGGGCAGCAAGGTGGTACTGTTGTAGCATACTAGCCTTGTGTCATCCGACTTTCTCCGACGTTAACATGGACGGAGTCATGTTATCGTTCTTTCCCCGCATGTTCCATAGTTGCGATGATCTCTGATGAGAGATGGCCTAATCATGTGGTGACATGAAGGGCAGCAAGGTGGTACTGTTGTAGCATACCAGCCTTGCGTCATCTGACTATTTCTGACGCTAACGTGGACGGAGTCACGTTGTCGTTCTTTTCCCCTTCCGTGCTACCACATGTTTCATTTGCCAGGATGCGGTTTAGTAAGTTGGTAACCTCTTTCCGTGTACACACCAAACAGAGAGGCCGGGATGATGGTACCTTGGCCCAGGATTAAAGCCAGTCATCCGGTCAGGGGGCATGGGTGTTTCCGGTTGGGACCGAGAGGGGGGGCACCCCCTTAGAGCGCGCGTAAAGAAATTTGATCCCATGCTATGCGAGGTTGTAGCCTCCCCGTCTCAAGGTTTTTCTTGAACGTTGCCGAGGGTGATCCCTGGCTTCGGAAGGTTGAATTGGGTGTGTACTGGTTAGACGTGTTTCTTCCAAAACACCGTAGACGGAACTAGTCCCTGTGACTACTGAAATCCGTTGGCTGTGGTTAAGTACAAACTCTGCAGAGTCAATTCCTTCCAAGTCATCCTATCCATGATCAAGTAGTATAATCAGTATATCCATATCTATCCGCGTGGAAAGCTTGTCCCCGGTGAACAAGCTCAAGCGGTAAATCCAGTTTATTTGTTATTCCTATGGATGGACTCACTTTATATTTGTCTCGTACTTGTGATAATTTATGTTCCCGAACTATTGGATTATTAAGCTACAATATGAGCCCTTTATGTGACGTCGCGCAGACGTCCGACTGTGGCGTGTTCTTGTTTCTTACTTTAAATATAAGCTCTTTATGAGATGTCGCTCAGACGTCCGACTGTGGCATGCACTGCCTTTATTTTCTGTCATAAGCCCTTTATGTGGTGTCGCCCCGACGCCCGACTGTGGCATTACTATTCTGCATTTTCCTCTCGAGGAGTCATTCAGACCCTCGTTTGGCACCAGTATTACTATTCTGCATTTTCCTCTCGAGGAGTCATTCAGACCCTCGTTTGGCACCAGTATTATTATTTCTGCAGTTTCCGCTCGAGGAGTCATTCAGACCCTCGTTTGGCACCCAGTATTTATTATCTCTATGTCTGAGCGCACTGGTTAAATTGTTCATATGCTTCATGTTTACATTTGTTATATCTTATGTCCGAACTGTCTTGCGAGTACTTTCATATTACTCACCTGGCTTGTTGATTTGGCCAGATGTTGACGAAGGCGATCTCTTGGATGAAGAGTTTGATAGCGCGTCCGACGCCTAGAGGAGTCCTAGTCAGTCCTGCGCGATCCCGGATTTTGGTCACTTGTTTTATATACGCTTCCGCCACCCGCAATAAGTCTCCTCGAGCCTCACTCCGACGCTCGAAGAGCTGTAGTCTTCAGGAGTCATATCACTCGCTTCGCGGTGATATTTCCACCACCGTTATTATCGTGTGTTAGTAGTTTGCCACCCTATCCGCCGTCTTGTTTTATCGGCGTGCATGTAATAAATTGTTGGGCAGTCTCCGCTCAACTTTGTATTATATTTAGTACTCCTGGTATTTTTCTTCTGTGACCAAGATATTGTCTACCAGTGAGAAGGAATTCTTCCTCACTGGTCCATAAAAGGGATTGGTCTCTCAATAATTATTTTATTGAAAAACCGGTCGTGACAAGGAGTCGGGCGAGCGGCGCGGGGCGCCGAGATTGATTCCCCGATCCAGATCTGATCGGGAAGGGGGGAAGAGCGATGTGGGAGAGTGGGGGGAGTGGGGCGATGTGGGCTAGGGTTTCGGGGTAGACAGGGGGTTATGGAGAGGGAGTGAGGCCGGATGGGCCAGTTGGGCTGGCCGGCTGGCCCAGTTGGCCAGGGGGGTTCCTTTTCTTTCTCTCTATTTTATTTGTATATTTATTTTTTATTTATCTTTCTTTACTGTTTTATATTTTACTTTAGTTTTGTAAAATACAAAAATGATCCCTAAATTAGCATTACTACTAAACGCACTGCCACAAAAAGGTTTAACACCTAGATAAAATAGTTTAACATTTTATTTACTATAAAAACATTTAAATATTTGTTTTTGCTACTGTTTTATTCACCTTAGAGTATTTCAACATTTAATAAAGTGGGGTTTCTTCACCACAATTACCTATGCATTATTCGGCACAACCCGAACATTTTAGTTTCAAAGTTTGAAAACTTTTATTGTTTGCTTGATTTTGAATTTTGAATTTGAATCGGTTCCGAACTAATGCGAGATTAGCAAAAGTAATCAAGGTGACATGGCATCATTAGTAGAGGGTTACTGTAGCTCAATTATCCGAGCGTCACAGGCCATACGGGCCCGCTGGTGGTGCCACGCCGTGGGCCGCGGGAAGGCAAGTCTGGGGACCCCCGTTCCCAGAATGCCGACAGTAGCCCCCGGGCAAGTACGGAGCGCCGGGGGCCCCAACAGCCTGCGGCCTTGGTCGACGCGTGGCGATTGATTGGACGTGGACGTCTCCGCTTCCCCATGCTGCCTCGGCAACTGCCCGATTTGACGAGTCCCTGCTGCATGCAAAAAGGGTTGTCATTACCTGCGATCGTGGGTGTCGCCGGTTGGCCTTCTCTTGCTATAAATGAGGAGGAGGGGGCAGAGCCCCCATCGCTCATCCTTTCCTACTCCGATCGCTTCTTCTTCCTCGCTCCATTGCTA
This sequence comes from Triticum aestivum, assembly GCF_018294505.1. Lineage (NCBI taxonomy): Eukaryota > Viridiplantae > Streptophyta > Magnoliopsida > Poales > Poaceae > Triticum > Triticum aestivum. The sequence goes on from NC_057796.1 coordinate 383,716,375, forward strand.
GCAGCGGCATCCATGGCGCCTGTGAAGAGGTCCTCGGCTGCTGAGAAGGGGAAGGCTCGCCAGGAGGGGCCTGGCTCTCCGGCGCCCAAGTGTGGACGCGGCCATCCCCGCAAGCACACCGCGACCCCCGCCATGGCCCCCCGCGGCCGCGGCGGTGCCGCTTCGCGCGGTGGGGGTCGCCCTGGTCATGGCAGCCCTGTTGGTGAAGGAAGACGTGTCGTGGTCGCGCGGTCTCCCTGGCCGTGCTTCCACTCGGTGGAGGTGCTGCCGGAGTTCGTCGTGTGGTCGGAGAACCTAGCCGAAAATTGGCTTCAGTTCTCGCGCTTCTTCGCCGACGAGATGCCGGTCATCAGTCCAGGCGGGTTCTGGCTGCAGGCGGACGGCTGCTGCAACAGGGCTTCCTCGGTCGCGGTTGAGGGCTCCGTCACGGGCAACATAGCCCTGGCTCACGGGTGGAAGACGTTTGCCCGCGCGCGAGGACTGGGCAGGCGATGCACCCTCCACTTCAAGTATGATGGCGACGCGACCGTCTACGTGAAGTGTTTGGGGAAGATAGTCGCCGCACCGGGTGCTGCCCCGAGATCAATGACGGCGACGAGGTGCTTGTCCTTGGCGATGGTCGTGACGAGGATGAAGGCGAGCCCACCCCTGGTGTCGACCGCGCCTAGTCCAACTATGGCGGCTCTTCCTCCGGCGGTAGCTCCAGCAGCGGAGGCTATGACCAGCCGCCACGCCGCCGCGCTCGCTTCGAAGGTGGCAGCGGGTCGTCTCGCCTTCGTGCTCTAGTGAAGCGCGAGGAAGGATCCGACTAAGCTCGGGAGAGCGCCATGGGCCCGCCCCCGCAAGCTGCTGCCACTACTAGGAAAAGGGCTATAGCTGGAATGGCCACTAATAGCGCACCAGACATGTGGTGCGCCATTGCTATATAGCAGTGGCGCACCATGTGCTGGTGCACCATTAGTAACAATTTTTTCTTATTTTTTTTCCAAACATACTAATGGCGCACCGGGGCACAGTGCGCCATTACTAGTTCGCACCAGCCACATAGTGCGCCACTACTATATTTTTTTTTATTTTTTATTTTTTTGCAAAACTACTAATGGCGCACCGGAGAACAGTGCGCCATTACTAGTTTAAACTAGTAATGGCGCACTGTTCCCTGCTGCACCATTAGTGTCTTTTTTTTGCAAAACTACTAATGAATGCAACTAAAATTGCAAAAAAAACAAATTTGATTATATTTTCAAATAATAAATTTGATGATTTTTTTCATATTCATAAATATTATTACTATTTTTATAAAAAAATATTACTGTTTCATATTCATATTCATTTTCTAAAAAATTATTAGATGCAACAAAAAATAAAAAAAATATTACTAATGGCGCACCTCTGGCTGGTGCGCCATTGCTATGTAAAAAAAACATTCTAATGGCGCACCGCTTCGTGGTGCGCCATTAGTAAGCTTCCCCCCACACTAAGCTGCCCCCGCCGCACCCGACCACCACCGCCCCCAATGCCCCCTCCCCGAGCCGAGCGCCGCCTCCCTCGCCGTCCCCCCTCCGCCCGTGGCCGCGCCCTCGACGTCCTCCCGCCCAACCGCCCCCTCCGCCCGCGCCCGCGCCCTCACCGTCCCCCTCCCCCCGCGGCCCCACCTGCGTCAACCTCATGCTCGCCGTCCCACACCGCTCGGCCTGCCCAGGAGGACCGCCGCCATCTTCCTCTTCTTCACCCCCCCGGCGTGAGCTCGGCGGCGACACGGAGTGGCGACCGCAACGACCCCGTCGCCTACGTGATTCTCCCCCGCCGGACTCCACCCACGCCGCCCCCGCGCCCCCACCACTGCAGCCGGCCGGCGCCGTGTACGCCCTCGACTGCAGGTGAGCCCCTCCCCTCCACTTCCTTCTTCTTCTTCTTCCTCTTGCCCTCAACCTCTGCTCTGAGTCTCGATCGCTGTGCAGGGCCCGTCCATCTCCGGCGAGCTCACCACACCGCGCGAGCTCAACGACCGCTGTGCAGGGCACCACCACCCAGGTGACCCTCCGAATGTCAAAATTTCAACATTTTGATAGAGTACAATTGTTACAGTACAGTCAGAATTGTGTATGATTGTGCCTAAAGTAGATAATAGTGGACTTTAGGCTTTTTTAGAGGCAATACTAGTGAATTTCAGTTAACTCCTTACAGTTCAGTTAGGTACAGAAAAATTCAGTTAGGTACAGTTACAGAAAAATCCAGTTAGGCTTTTTTAGAGGCAATACTAGTGGATTTTAGGTATCTATTTGCTTGTCCTTCAAATAGGGGCAAGACTGTTACAGAAAAATTACTAAATACAGTTAGCTACTGTCAAAAAATTCAGTTAGGTACAGTTAGCATCAGTTAGGTACAGTTAGCTACTGTCAGGCTTGTTAGATTAATCTTTTAGTTTACTTGAATTTTGAGCCGCTGTATCTGAAGGGAGGGAGACAGGGAGTGATGCAGTTGTGCAGCTGCTTGCTGCTGAACCCTAATTAGTTTGTTTGGCTTATGTATAAGACCATAGAGCACACCTCAATTGGAACCACAGCTGCACTAGAGCAATTATGTTTCAGAATGCCCAATCATGTTCTCCAAGTGCACCAAGTGCAAGTGCACTAGGATTTTAGAACCACAGCTGCACTAGGATTTGGTGGTGGTGACTGAATGCAAGTGCACCAAGTTATAAGGGTCCATAAGCAGTGTTGTCATCAGGTACAAACATAAGCTCCTATAGTAAGTAGCTTTTGGTTTTATCTTTGTAAGATAACTGGTTCTTGTAGTTTGCTGTTGGTTTCTCTTAATGGAAATCGGAGGGGTAAACCCTTCCTTGATAAAAAATAAAGTGTCTGGTTTGTCGATTGCAGAACTGAACTTCTCTTTGAGAATGTGTACTCTGTGCTCTTGACATTTGCGCTTAAAGTTCTGAGAAAATCCACATGGTCTTTCATTTCTGTTGCATTGTTTTATCTATATGGTCTTTCATTTCAGAGTTACACTTATATCATATTAATCATTGACAAATCCACATGCTTAATCAATCGAGTAGTAAGTTGTTTAGGCTTGGCCATTTCCACTCATTGTAGATAGATAGAGTTACACTTTTGTTACATTGCGTTATCTTTCTGTAGAGTAGTAATGCTCCACTTCCATTGGTACTACTTGTGATGCTAACAGCAAGTCTGTAATACTGAAATTTTGTCAACTTGTGATGCTGCTGCTGTACCCCGAGAGGCCCTTGAGTTTGCTGGAATGTCGATTAACTTCCGTTCCGGCAAATTCGGGTACTCCATATGTCCTATTTTCAGCAATGGTCATGCTGAAATTTTCCATGAATTTTAGCATGACTTTTCCATGAAATAGGACATATGGGGTACTTGTGACTAATGCATGGGCTGGGGTCTTAGTACTTAATTAAGTAGGAACCACTCATCCTAACCATTTGCTCTCAAAATTACCACTTCACTTCTTACTACTCAAAATCTTAGACCATCTCCATTCACCAATTGCTCAAACCAGTTCGAAGGGCGTGTTTTCACCACACTTTGGATTATCTTATTGGACCCAACAGAGATGAAGTAGTTTTGAATTATGAACATATGAAATGTCATCACCGGACGACGAAAGTCTCCCGGGGGAGTGCGACTGGTGCCACGACGGTCGAGGTCTGTGCGACAGGCCTCACCTGGACGATGATCGGCGCTTCAGCATTAAGCTCGAGGAGACCTTCGAAGTTGAAACGGTACGCAACGACGACAAGTGTTTTTTTCATAATTAAGCATGACTTCAACTATTTCAACGTGTAATTTCATCTTTTACAATTCGAGTATAGTTTATCCCATGCCATGCAAGACGCTATGTCTTGGAGAGGATGGATTTTGAAGATCATGAAAATTTTGAAACGAACAAAATTCACCTAAGGACACATCATGATGTGGATTTTGAAGTAAATGTGTATAATGCTGAGAGCGTAACCCATTTTGGTTGCAAAAATTGGGAAGCATTTTGCAAGATGTATGGTTTTGATGAGGGTATGCTTGTCACCATGGATCTTGGTGATCCTGACACCGACCATGACAATATGGACATTTGGGTCCTTGTTGATACGCCTCCAGTTCTACCGCTATGTGAGTTTCTCAAACATAGTTAATTATTAACTAATTTATATTCTTTATTTCAAAATAGTTGACAACTTATTTCCATTGACAGCTTATTTTGATTGTTCGAAAAATGTGCGGAACATGGTAGACAAAACCCACTACACCGATGGCTCCGTGTTAACTTATCAGGAGAAAAATCATCTGGTCGGGTTTTGTACTGATCTTGAGAATTACAATATCTACAATCAAACTCCTCAACATTATGGTCAATACGTGCCACTAGTGCACGTGTTGAACTACGGTAACTACCATGGAGATACCCTGGTAAGATTTTTTACTATTACGACATCCGTGCATCTTTTGCATACTTCTAAAACTAGCACATCATTGCTAACTATGAAGTTATTACTATGTTTTTCAACAGAGAATCCCTGAGGATTGTGTGCCTCATTTGATGTATCAGAATGGCAGTCTTCGTGTTTTCAACTTATATCCAGGTCATCCTACGAATCTCAACTGTCCATACCGGATTTCTAGAAGAACTGGAGCCATGCTAATCAGAGAATGGAAAAAATGTATGGACAGTCGTAAGGACGTTCTTGGAAGCAAAAGGAAGCGCCGCGCAAGAATTGGAGACAGGATGATCTCCATTCTCCATAATGGAGAGTCAGGGTCTATATTGTTTTATGCTATTTTACCTTAAATAGGGTATTTAGGTCCTGCCTAATATTGATGATCATGTGCTAAGAACAATTAAGTAGGGTTGGTTGGATGACTATCAGGATGATGATCGTATGACTTGTTATTAATAACGAGTAGAAGTTGTATGATGATGATTAGTAGGACTTGTTAGGATTAGTATTACTTTCGACAAACTCGCTACTCGCGGTCTCAAGACTTGTAATGTTCTATCTTTGTTCGGTCTTTTGAATTCGGAGACTAATATGATGAATTGTATTCGGAGACTAATCTTCTATTGTATTCGATGAATCTGCTGTTGCTGTGTGGTGCTTCTTATATTCTATCGAATAATATATTTTGTAATCTGTGCAAAAATCAGAAAAGAAGAAAAATAATCCCTAATATACATACTAATGGCGCATCACACCGCAGTGCGCCATTAGTATGCAAAAGGATACTAATGGCGCATCACCCCGCAGTGCGCCATTAGTATGCCAAAGGATACTAATGGCGCATCACCACGCGGTGCGCCATTAGTATGGCTAGGCACATGGGTAAATATGTCCCCCGTGGCCTATACTAATGGCGCACTGCCTGGTGCGCCATTAGTATACCAGATACTAATGGCGCACTAGTGGTGCGCCATTAGTAAAAAATACTAGTGGCGTGGTGCTAGTGGCGCACCAGTAGTGCGCCATTAGTAGGCAAAACTGGTGCGCCACTAGTAAGCCTTTTTCTAGTAGTGTGCAGGGGCACGCGCCGCTTTTGTTTCATTCTTCTTTTCCTTCCTGCATTGAGAGAGACAAGTATAGGGCCCCGTGCGGCGTGCAACAATTATGATTTCCAAATTGTTATGATGTGCTTATCATTCCCGCGCCGCATTGCAATATCCATGTTTTATATAGGTACGTAGGAAAAACTTAGCTTGACGCGCTTGAAGTAGTTTCCGCCTCGCGAGGCGCGCGTTTCTCAATACCTGATGAGGAGGAACTGCAAAAAATTGTTAGGAGATCCAAGCCCTGGTCACCGGCGCCGCTGGCCATGGCCCAGCACTTCGTATCACGGGACCCGTGGGGAACAGATTGAGAGAGGTGCGCCAGCTTGCGGGCTCGAACGAGGGTGCCTCGCAAAGAATAGGAAAAACCCCTCGCGAAGAACAGGAAAAACGCTCACGAGGGCACCCGTCCAGCCCCCTCGCGAGGCATGCGAGGGAGAGTACGGGCAAAAATGAGGAACTGAAGGCGGAAAAAGGAGGCACAAGGCAACGGAACCAGATCGGCAAGCAATACCAGAAGGCAAATTTTGATTAAAGAAGGGCAAGCCAACTACGGAAAGCAAATGAAAACCGCGTCCGGCGCCTAGTCTAGTTTTCCTGTCTTCTCACCAGCGCGGAGCTAAGTGCTGCCACTAAGACGTGGGAGGGAGCCCCAGAGGCCCGAGGGCGGCTCTCCTAAGACTCCGGGGCGTGTACAGCCCCACTCATTATTACGTGAGAGTGTCACGAGCGGAGACCTTCACAGGCACTGGACCTTCTTCACAGGCGCTGGGCCTTTCTTCATGGGTAGAACTTCCGAAGGTGCTGGATGTTCCAGACGGCAGTGGTACTGCCGCAGTGCCTGCTGGTACCTCGCAGCTCGAAGCGAGGCTTCACGGCGGCGTTCCTCCCCCAGCACGAGATTCATCCCCCGCATGGTGTCCTGCTGCGTTTCATCGAACGCCAGGACCCGCGCGGAGCGATGCCTGACCTCGTGTGGGAGAACCGCTTCTGCTCCGTAGACGAGGAAGAGCGGTGTCTCGCCTGTAGGCTTCGTGGCGGTGGTGCAGACGGACCACAGCACGGACTGGAGCTCGTCATGCCAGCCCCTGCCGCAGGCCTCGAGCTTCTTCTTGAAGGTCCTGGTCTTGAGGCCCCTCAAGACTTCCGCGTTGGCGCGTTCGGCTTGGCCATTGCTCCTGGGGTGTGCCACAGAAGCATAGAAGATCTGCGTTCCAAGGTTAGCACAATATGTTTTGAAGAGATTGCTAGTGAACCGTGGGCTGTTGTCGGTGATGATGCGATTGGGGACTCCAAAGCGGCTTACAAGGCCCTTGATGAACTTAACTGCTGACCCGGCTGGGATGGTGCGGACCGCTTCCACTTCTGCCCATTTGGTGAACTTTTCAATGGCGACGTAGAGGAAGCGGTAGCCCCCTGGTGCTCGCGGGAATGGGCCTAAGATATCAAGCCCCTAGACCACAAATGACCACGAGAGCGGGATGGTCTGGAGGCCCTGAGCTGGCTGATGGATCTGCTTGGCGTGAAATTGGCAATCCTCGCAGGATTTCACCAGCTTGGCCGCGTTGTTGAGCCCCGTGGGCCAATAGAACCCGCTGCAGAAGGCCTTGCCAACCAGGGTGCGTGACGACGAGTGGTGCCCGCAGTCTCCGCCATGTATGTCAGCCAGCAACTCATTTCCCTGCTCCCTGGAGATGCACCGCACTGAAAGGTCATTTGGTCGCTTCCTGTAGAGCTCACCGTCCCGAATGCAATACGCCGTAGCCTGCGGGGCCACACGCTCCGGATCCTCTTCCTTCTCCGGCAACGTGCCCTGCGTCAAGTATTCCTTGAATTCCCTAGTCCAGCACCCCTCCTGAGGCTCGAGCGCCAAGAGCGGACGTGCTCCCGAGGTCGGGCCGCAGGCGGGGGCTCTTGAAGTTGGCGGTGACGGGAGCTCCTGCCGAGGTGGCACAGGTTTAGCGGTCGGTGGGGCTGCTGAGGGCTTGAAGAGACACTCCTCGAAGACTCGTGGTTCCTAGGGCTGACACTTTGATGCCCACTTGGCGATCTCGTCGGCTTCCTTGTTTGTGCCGCGGGGTACATGCTGCAACTCCAGACCCAGGAACTGCTTCTCCATTTTGCGTACCTCCACGAGGTACGCCTCCATGTGCTCGTCCCTTGGCTCGTACACCTTGTTGGAGAACTTGACGAGGAGCTGAGAGTCCCCCTTGATGGTGAGGCACTTCACACCTAAAGCCACCGCTACCTTGATGCCAGGGATCAACCCCTCGTACTCAGCAATGTTGTTGGAGACCTTCTCGCCCTGCTGAAAGCAGAGCTGCACGACGTATTAGAGCTTGTCCTGGGTGGCCGAGATAAGCACTGCTCCAGCCCCTGCGCCCTGGCGCGAGAATGCACCGTCGAAGTACATGACCCAGCTGTCGGGCGCTTAACTCCCTGGAGAGAGAGATTGGTTCTCGCCTGCTTCGAGCTCCGGGACGTCGTTCCATTCTGCCACAAAATCGAAGAGCGCGGCCCCCTTGATGACCCTGGTTGTGCTGAACTCCAAGTCAAATGCTTGCAACTCGATGTTCCATTCAGCAACTCTTCCCACAACATTGGGACTCCTGAGCACTCTCTCTAGCGGGAAAGCTGAGACGACCTTGATGGGATGACCCTAGAAGTAGTGGCGCAGCTTGCGCGAGGCCACCAGGAGCGCGAGCAAGAGATTATGTGGCATGGGGTATCGCGCTCTCGCTTCCCGTAGCACTGTGCTGATGAAGTATACTGGGTGCTCCACGAGGGGCGGGAAAGCTACTGGAGCGTTCGGTTCCGGGGCTGGAGGTACCTCTTTGGGGTCTTCGGCTTCGGGGGCCTCGCAGCCCTTGACCTGGCGCTCCTCTTTGATGGCCACCAGCGCTGCGCTGGCAGAGTGGGGTGTGGTGGACAGGTAGAGCACCAAGGGTTCGAGAGGACGAGGTGCTACCATCACCGGCGGGCTAGTCAAATATCTCTTGAGGTCTTGAAATGCCATGTCGGCCTCGGGGGTCCATTCAAACGGGCCGTTCTTCTTCATCAACTTGAAGAACGGCAGGGCGCACTCCCCCGGCTTGGAGATGAAGCGCCCCAGCGAGGTCACGCAGCCGGCAAACTTATGCATCTCCTTGAGGGTTTGTGGTGGGCTCATGTCTTCAATCGCCTTGATCTTCTCTGGGTTGGCCTCGATCCCCCTGTGTGACACGAGGAAACCTAGCAGCTTGCCTGAAGGCACACCAAACACACACTTCTCCGGGTTGAGCCGCAAGTCCACCTGGCGCAGGCTCGCGAAGGTTTCCTCCAGGTCCTGAATCAAAGTTCTTGCCTCCCAAGACTTCACCACGATGTCGTCGACATAAGCCTCAGTGTTTCTCCCGAGCTGCCATCCCAAGGCGATGTGCATCAGCCGCTGAAAGGTCGCTCCTGCGTTGCGCAGTCCGAATGGCATGCAAGTGTAGCAGTACACCCCGCACGGGGTCAGGAAGGTCGTCTTCTCCACGTCCTCCGCTGCCATCTTGATCTGGTGATAGCCTGAGAACGCATCCAAGAAACAAAGCAGGTCGCACTCTGCGGTGGAGTCAACGATATAGTCAATGCGCGACAGCGGGAACGGGTCTTGAGGGCAGGCCTTGTTGAGGTTGGTGAAGTCGACGCACATCCGCTCCTTTCCTCCTTTCTTCGGCACAACGACAGGGTTCGCCAGCCACTCTGGGTACCGGACCTCGTGAATGACACCCGCTGCCTCCAGCTTGCGGGTCTCCTGGACGATGAAAGCCTGTTTCTCCGTGGACTGTCGTCGCGCCCTCTGCTTCACAGGGCGCACGTTGGGGCACACCTTCAGATGATGCTCAATTACTCCTCTCGGGACCCCAACTAGCAGCTTGGGCTCCCAGGCGAACACCTCCTTGTTCGCCCGCAGGAAGTCCACCAACTCCCTTTCTTGATCTGGGGCGAGGTTGGCGCCTATGGTAAAGGTGGCGCCCGAGGCCCCATCCTCGTCAACTAGTGTTTGCTTCGTCTTGGCTTTGCCTTGGGTGAATTGCTGCTTCTTCTTGGTCGGTGCAGCCTCCTTGGCTCCATGCCCGGTCTTTCCTGCCCGACAGGCCGCCGCCGTGGCCCCGAAAGCGAGCTTGAGGGTCGCCAAGGCCTCCTTGGTAGCACCAGCCACGGTGAGGACGCCCTTGCTCCCCAGCATCTTCATGAGGTTGTAGGCAAGATGAGTGGCCGCTATGAACTGGGCCAGCGCCGGGTACCCGAGGATGGCGTTGTACGGTAGGCCAATGCGGGCAATGTCGAAGTCGATCAGCTCGGTGCGGTAGTTGTCGCGAGTGTCGAAGATCACGGGGAGACGGATCTGCGCCCAGGGGGTTGGAGGAGCCGCCGCCGACCCCGGAGAAGGGCTACTGGGGCGGAGCCGCTCAAGTGGCACGTGAAGGAGGCTAAACGCCTCCACTGAGAGCACATTGAGGCTGGCGCCGCCGTCGATGAGGGTGACGGCCCCGCTGCAGATGGTGGGCATGCAGAGCATGGGGAGCACACCTGATCCGACGGTGGTGACTGGATGATCCTCTGGATTGAAGGTCAGGTCGGCCTTGGGCGCCGCCCAACTCGGGGGAGCCCCCTGCCTTGAGGCGATGGCGCCAATTCAGCAAAAGAATGGCTTGGCGTAACGAACCGAGGGCGGCGCTTGCGAGCCGCCAGGAGGGCCAGGACGACCGGTGGTGCTGGTCCCCCGAAGCGCGCGACGAAGAGGTCGCGCAGCTCCCCCCAGGAGGCCACAGAAGATCCCAGCATATGAAGGAACCAAGCGCATGGCACGCTGGTGAGGGCCATGGGGAGCCAGTTAGCCATGACCTTGTCATCACCGCCGACCTCCAGAACGGCCTCCTCGTACGCTAGCAGGAAGGCCACCGGATCCGCCGCACCGTCGTAACAGGGCAGCATCTTTGTCCTGAACTTGGTCGGCCACTGTACCCACCGTAGGGCGGGGGTGAAGGCCCGATGCCCCACGGTGCCGCCGTGGGGGCCTGTCGATCCAGTCAGAGAAGTGGAGCCGTCCATGAGAGCTGGTCGGGGAAACGAAGCTGTCTGGGGAGGCGAGCTTCGGCGCACCCCTACCTGGCGCGCCAAATGTCGGATCATGGGTTCTGGCAAAACCCTCGAGGTTCGAACACTAGGGTGCGCACGAGGATCTCTCCTCTCCCAAGCTCTCGCACTCCACGATCTAGCAGACTAACTCGTCGAACCCAAAGAACACAGAGACACGAGATTTATACTGGTTCGGGCCACCGATGCGGTGTAATACCCTACTCCAGTGTCGTGTGGCGGGTTGCCTCTTGGGCTGGGTATGAACAGTACACGGGGAAGAACAGCCTCCTAAGGTGAGGTGTTCTTATGCTAGTGATTGATAGGATGGAATGGATCTGATCCAAGATGAGATGCTTCCTATGGTGGTGGCTAGTTCTATTTATAGAGGCCCGGGTCCTCTTCCCAAATATTGAGCGCGAAGGGATCCCACAACGGCCAAGTTTGAAGGGGAACCACTAGTACAGCTTATCCTGACAAAAGCGTTCTTCGCCTGCCAAAGGCTCTAGTGGTGATGCCGTCTTGGGCTCCACGGTGACCTCCATTCTGCCGTCCTGCTGGTCTTGGTCTCATTGCACTGATATGGAAACCTTTGCCTGATGCCTAGGGACTTCGCGCCTGCGCTTGCCTCTTTAGCGCCAAAGAGGAAACAAGGACACTGCGCGCGCGGGCGCCTGCCTGGTTGCGGTCGTCATTGCTTGCGTCATTGGAACCTCGCGAGGTTCGCCTTGCCTTTGATCTCTCCGCAACTCGCGAGCCAGCCTCGTGAGGCCGCTCCTGAGGAGGTCTTGTGTCGTCCGCCTCGCGAGGCTTGGCCCCTCGCAAGGGTCTTGAGTGTTTCTTGGTGAAGATGGGCCATATGGGCCCGCTGGTGGAGCCACGCCGTGGGCTGCAGGCAGGCAAGTCTGATGACCCCCGTTCCCAGAACGCCGACAAGTTTCCTCTCTATGTGTTGAAAATCTTGAAGTTTTGCTTATTTTGCTTTCCTATGCTAGTTGATTCTGGTTCCCATAAGTTGTTTGCTCACAAAATCCCTATGCATAGGAAGTGGGTTAGAATTAAATGTGCTATTCACATTGGTACGTGTTGGTGCTATACAAACAGTTTTTAACCCCTTTCCGCGATGGCATTTGGAACCGTCGCCAAGTGAGTGTGGGCGATAGGAGGGTCCTTCCCACACGACTCAGAAACCGTCGGGGATAAGGAGCCAAGATGCATATATAGTACTCCTACTCGTTTGTGCTCGCATTGCCATCGCAGTTGGTATTCTGTGGTGCTACATTTACGATGCGCGACCCATCACAAACGGTTCACTATTATAGAATGATACGCCTCCAATGTATCTATAATTTTTTATTGTCCCATGCTATTATATTATCTATCTTGGATGTTTTATATGCATTATGCTATTTTATATGATTTTTGGGACTAACCTATTAACCTAGAGCCCAGTGCCAGTTTCTGTTTTTTCCTTGGTTTTGAGTTTCGCAGAAAAGGTCAAATGGAGTCCAAATGAGCTGAAAATTTATGGTGATTTTTTATGGACCAGAAGAAGCCCCCGAAGCAAAAGAGTTGGGCCAGAAGAGCCCCGAGGCCTCCACAAGGGTGGAGGGCGCGCCCTCCGACCTTGTGGGCCCCTCCTGGACTCCCCTGACTTGTTCTCGACGCCAACACCTCTTATATATATCACCAAACCTCCAGAACAGAACCTAGATTGGGAGTTCCGCCGCCGCAAGCCTCTGTAGCCACCAAAAACCAATTGGGGCCCTGTTCCGGCACTCTGACGGAGGGGGAATCATCACGGGTGGCCATCTTCATCATCTCGGCGCTCTCCATGATGAGGAGGGAGTAGTTCACCCTCGGGGCTGAGGGTATGTACTAGTAGCTATGTGTTTGATCTCTCTCTCTGTGTCGTGTTCTTGATATGGCACGATCTTGATGTACCGTGAGCTTTGCTATTATAGTTGGATCTTATGATGTTTCTCCCCCTCTACCTTCTTGTAATGGATTGAGTTTTTCCTTTGAAGTTATCTTATCGGATTGAATCTTTAAGGATTTGAGAACACTTTATGTATGTCTTGCATGTCCTTATCTGTGGTGACAATGGGATATTCACGTGATCTACTTGATGTATGTTTTGGTGATCAACTTGCGGGTTCTCTGACCTTGTGAACTTATGCATAGGGATTAGCACACGTTTTCGTCTTGACTCTCTGGTATAAACATTGGGGCACTCTTTAAAGTTCTTTGTGTTGGTTTGATTAGATGAATCTGAGATTGTGTGATGCATCTCGTATAATTAAACCCACGGATACTTGTGGTGACATTGGAGTATCTAGGTGACATTAGGGTTTTGGTTGATGTGTGTCTTAAGGTGTTATTTAAGTACGAACTCTAGGGCTGTTTGCGACACTTATAAGAATATCCCAATAGATCGATCAGAAAGAATAACTTTGAGGTGGCTTCGTACCCTACAATAATCTCTTCGTTTGTTCTCCGCTATTAGTGACTTTGGAGTGACTCTTTGTTTCACGTTGGGGGATTGTTATATGATCCAATTATGTTATCATTGTTGAGAGAACTTGCACTAGTGAAAGTATGAACCCTAGGCCTTGTTTCCTAGCATTGCAATAGCATTTTCGCTCACTTTTACCACTTGCTACCTTGCTGTTTTTATATTTTCAGATTACAAAAACCTATATCTACCATCCATATTGCACTTGTATCATCATCTCTTTGCCGAACTAGTGCACCTATACAATTCACCATTGTATTGGGTGTGTTGGGGACACAAGAGACTCTTTGTTATTTGGTTGCAGGGTTGTTTGAGAGAGACCATCTTCATCCTACGCCTCCCACGGATTAATAAACCTTAGGTCATCCACTTGAGGGAAAATTGCTATTGTCCTAGAAAACTCTACACTTGGAGGCCCAACAACGTCTACTAGGATAAAGTTGCGTAGTGGACATCATAGAATGTGTATGATAAGCATACAATTACACACATCCGCTTTTCCCAAACCATATGCGATAACTAATTAAGAAGATTAGCTAATCGTCGTACGAGTGTCGGACAGGATTACGAAACGTCGGACTATCGTAACATCATCGTACATGACAACTATCGCACACACTATTCTGTGGTGCAATGTTTACGATGCATACTTCATCAGAAACAGTTCATGGTTGCGAATCGTGTATGATAAGGCAACTATCACAAATGTTTAGTTTGCCTGCACCGTTTGTGATATTGTCTGACATTGCACACGCTTTGCAAACGGCAACTGTGTGCATGCTTGCACACGTTTCCTCTCTGTGAACCGTGTCGGATTATGGTGTATATCGCAAACGTTTGTGTTCTACCAACTGTGTGTGCCGTAACGACCTGGAGAGCGTAATTTCACCGTAATTTATTTGATGCTATTTCAAATTGTACCGGATTTGAATTTGGATTTGAATGTATGCTATAGCTTTATTCATATCCATCAGGTTCAAACAACCAATGCATTATTCGATTCATAGGTACATATGTTGAAGAATTACATAAGAACCAAATAAAGAATGATGAACCACAGTTGTATACCTGTACTATTAAAGACGGTAAAGAAAGAGGCGAAATACATTCTCGTTGCTGAACAAGGTGAAGCGGAATGCCCTTATTGTGCCCTCCTCCATGCAGAAGGCACGCAGGACTCTAGTCCAACCCCTTGTGATGGCCGACCGCCCATCCTTCACAGTCTTCATGAAAACATCTAGATAATCATCATTTTCTGGGCAGTAAAAACAAGGCAGCAGAGTTCTTACTTACCATCCTGCAGTTCGCTATTGTCTTGGATAAAGTGTAAACAAATAGTTTAATTGCCATCTTTTGACCCATTTTACTAACAATCTTTATCAGCTTCCTCACTTGATGTTGGTTCATCGATATCTCATTTCCCCATACGCTGTATGGGTCGAAGCGCGGATCTTTACCAATCACATATGTACCTAAAAGCACCATCCTGCAGTTAGTATTAGAAGCTAAACAACAATTGCACAATGATGTAGTACAAAATTCTTTTATAATATCTTATAACATCCAATATATTCACTTATATTATGGGCTGAAAGGAGTTTATTGCATTCTTACAAGTTATCGGCTGATTAACTGCTATTGTATCCATGGGTTAGACTTAGTTTGAGCTAGTTCGTGCTCAAATAGCCCTAAAGTATATCCAAACATGAGGGCTAGTTTGATCTAGTTGCATCTAACCCACCCAAAAAAACTATCCAACCCAAGAGGTGCTAATTGGAGCTAGTTCTCCTAGTGCATTTATTGTCAATCTAACCCTGTCATCCAAACACCTCTTTGGATGGAGTTAGTTGAGGGTTAGTCATGAGCTAAAAACTAACTCTAACCTCTAGCTAAGTTGAGTATCCAAACAGGGTTGTGTTGTTTTTGTTGCTATTGCTCTTCTACGTATATCTAGACATCATCTGAACATGAAGGTAACACTCCTCCTTCTTGCTATGTAGCCTAGGATTGCATATTTAGACATTAAGTACAGTGCATGTTGCTATGTAGCCTTAGATATATTACATATGGCCCTAGTTAACCTAAGATAAATGGGTTACAGATATATTCAGTAAAAAGTCCGATTCACCGATTAGTCCCTTATCAGCCCCCGGCCTATATGGTACCAGCTACCGATATCCTGAACAGTGAGAATATATAAGCCATGGGATGAAACTAACCTCGATGGAAAACATCAGTCGTTCCCAAAATTGTCCTGTGTAGGTACATCGAGAGGCATGTTAAGCACAACAGGCTAAACATCAACCAAATTATCCATGTCAAACAAAATAATCTCCAAAAGATAGCTTCACTATGCAGGTTTAAGCGCGCTAGTAAAGCAAAACAAGTGGAAAGGTATGTTAACTGCAAGATGCCTAACTGTCGGATTCTGGGTTCCGGCAAACCCTTGAGGTTTGAACTCTGGGGTGCACACGAAGAACTCTCTCTCCCTAGCGTGCTCGCTCAACGATCCACGGCCTAGCTCGACGAACTCAAAGAACAAGAGACATGAGGGTTTATACTGGTTCGGGCCACCATTGTGGTGTAATACCCTACTCTAGTGTGGTGGTGGTGGATTGCCTCGAGGGCTAAGGATGAACTAGTACAGTGGGTGAATAGCCTCAGGAGGAGAGGTGTTCTTGAGCTCGATGAGCTGGTGTGTGTGGGGTGATTCAGATCCTCTCTCCCCTCTATGGTGGTGGCTAGTACTATTTATAGAGGCCCGGGTCCTCTTCCCAAATGTTAGGCGGGAAGGGATCCCACAACGGCCAATTTTGAAGGGGGACAACTAGTACAAGCTATCCTGATAAAAGTAGTCTTCGCCTGCCAAAGGCTCTGGTGGTGACGCCGCCCTGGGCTCCACGATGACCTCCGTCCTGCTGTCCTGGCGGTCCTTGGTCTTGTTGCACCGATATGGAAACCTTCGCTTGATTCGTCGGGACTCCGCGCCTGCACTTGCCCCCTTGGCACCAAAGGGGAAATGGGTACTCTGCGCCCGTTGGCGCCCGCCTGGCCTTGGTCGTCATGGCTCACGTCGCGTGAACCTCGCAAGGTGCACCTTGCATAGATATCTCCGCTCCTCGGGAGCCAGCCTAGTGAGATTACCCCTAGGGAGGTCTTGTCGTCGTCCGCCTCACGAGGCTCGGCCCCTCGCGAGGGTCTTGAGTTGTTGTTGTCGATGTTGGGCCATACCAGGCCATCGGTGGAGCCACGCCGTGGGCCGCAGGCAGGCAAGTCTGGGTACACCCGTTCCCAGGACGCCGACAGTAGCCCCCGGGCCCAAGGCGCGCTCGGACTTGGCTTCGAGGCGAAGCCAAGGGGCAAGTGCGGAGCGCCACGGGCCCCAACCGCCTGCGGCCTTGGTCGACGCGTGGTGACCGATTAGACGTGGGTGTCTCCTCTTCCCCACGCCGCCTCGGCAACTGCCCGATTTGACGAGACCCTGGTGCATGCAGAAGAAACCATCATTACGTGCGATCGTGGAGGCCGATGGTTGGCTTCCTTTTGGCTATAAATGAGGAGGGGGCGGAGCCCCCATTGCTCATCTCCTCCTTCTTGCTGTGCGCTCCTTCTTCTTCCGCGCCGTCTTGCTGCAGCACCCATGGCTCTGACGAAGAGGTTCTCGGCCGCAGAGAAAGGGAAGGCTCGCCAGGAGGGGCCCAGCTCGCCACCGCCCAAGAGGGGGCGTGGCCGCCCCCGCAAGCACGCTGCGACCCCTACTATGGCCCCTCGGGGGCGCGAACATACCCCTTCGAGGACCGGCGACATCCTTGGTGGCCGCATCGGTGCCTCCTCCCACGGCGGGGGCTGCTCCAGGCGGGGCAGGCCTTGCACCGAGGGGGGGCGCCGTGGTCGCCCGGCATCCTCGGCCATGCTTCCATTCGGCGGAGGTGCTCCCGGAGTTCGTTGTGTAGTCGGAGCAGCCGGCCGGCACTTGGCTCCAGCTCCCGGGCTCCTTTGCCGGTGAGCTGTTGGCCGCGGGTCTCGACGACCTCTGGCTACAAGCCGACGGCTACTGCAGCAAGTCCTCGTGGGTCGTGGTGGAGGTTTTCGCCGCGGGCAATGCGGTCCTGGCCTGCGGCTGGCAGACGCTCGCCCGCGCGCGCGGCCTGAGCAGGAGGTGCACCCTCCACTTCAAGTACGACGGCGTCGCGACCCTCTTCATGAGGGTATTCGGGGAAGATGGTCGCCGCGCAGGGTGCTGCCCCGAGGACAGCGGCGGGGACGACGAGCTTGGCCTTGACGACGGCCGCGACGACGCCGAGGGTGAGCTCATCCTTGGTGACGGTCGGGGCTTGTCCAGCAGCGGTGGCTCCTCCTACGGTGACAGTTCCAGCAGCGGCGGCTATGACCAGCTGCCACGTCGTCGGGCTCGCTTCGAGGACGGTGGCGGGTCACACCGTCGCCACACCCCGGTGAAGCGCGAGGAGGGCTCCGGCTGAGTGCGGGGGGGGGGGGGGGGGGGGCGCTGAGGGCCAACCCTCGCGAGCCACTGCAGGTGCGCGCGCCGCTTTTGTTCATCCTTTTCTTTCTTCCTGCACTTCAAGAAACAAGCATGGGGCCCTGCGGGGATGTGTAATGAACCGTGATTTTCATGCCACTATATTATGTTTATTGTTCCTGTGTTGTGTTGTGGCACTTGTGTTTCATGTAGACGTAGGAGGATAACTTAGCTTGGTGCACCCGGGGTAGTTTGATGTCTCGTGGTGCGCCTTCTGGGACCTGGTGACGCCTCCGTGTTGCTGGCTCAGGAGCCGTCGACCTCAGAACTCTTCACAGAGCTGCAGAATTTGTTAGGTCGTCCCTTGGGTGCTTTATCCTTCCCTGCGCGAGGCCTCAGTCATGGGCTAATCATGGCCTGGTGCACCACGTCGCGGTACCCGTGGGGCATGGACTTAGAAGGGTGCGCCAAGCATGAGCTCAATCGAGGGCGCCTTGCGAAGATTAGGGGAGCCGATGCTCTGGAGAGACAGAGCTTTGGCGAGGTGTGTCCATGGTTTAGGCTAGCCCAGCGCACGCACACACCTGCCCAGCCCCCGCGCGAGGCGTGCAAGGGAGAGCGTTGGGCAACTGCCGCCCTCCCTGGCGTAAAACAAAGAGCTAGTGAAGAAGTAGAGAAAAAGGGGATTCAACCAAGAAGTCGAGAAACGCCAGAACTCCAAATTCCATTAAAAGGGCTACAAACCAACTACAGAAAGCAAATGAATAGCCGCGTCCGGCACCTAGTCTAGTCTTCTCACTAGCGCGCAGCTAAGTGCTACCACTAGGACGTGGGAGGGAGCCCCCGAGGCCCGAGGGCGGCACTTTGGAGACTCGGGGGCATGTACAGCCCCACTCATTATTACGTGAGAGTGTCAGGAGCAGAGACCTTCACAGGCACTGGGCCTTGCTTCATGGGTAGAACTTCCGGAGGTGCTGGATGTACTAGGCGTTCTGGATGGGGATCCCGTCCTACGTCTCTAGGCGCACGACGCCTGGCCTAGAGACACGGGCGATCCTAAACAGGCCCTCCCACATGCGTGAGAGCTTATCCAGCCCTTCCCTGGAGAGCACCCGCCTCAGGACGAGATCGCCCACCTCGAGCGTCCTGGAGCGAACGCTGCAACAGTGGTACCACCGCAGCGCCTGCTGGTACCTTGCCACTCGGAGCGAGGCTTGGCGGTGGCGTTCCTCCCCCAGCACGAGATCCATCCCCCGCATGGCATCGTGGCGTGCCTCGTCAAACGCCAAGACCCGTGTGGAGCGATGTTTGACCTCGTGAGGGAGAACCGCTTCGGCTCCGTAGACGAGGAAGAATGGAGTCTCGCCCGTTGGCTTGGTGGCCGTGGTGCGGATGGACCACAGCACGGACTGGAGCTCGTCGTACCAGCCCCTGCCGCAGGCCTCGAGCTTCTTCTTGAAGGTTCTCGTCTTGAGGCCCCTCAGGACCTCCGCGTTGGTGCGTTCAGCTTGGCCGTTGCTCCTGGGGTGTGCCACTGAGGCGTAGCATATCTGTGTTCCAAGGTTAGCACAGTGTGTTTTGAAGAGATTGCTAGTGAACTGCGAGCCATTGTCGGTGATGATGCGATTAGGGACTCCAAAACGGCTCACTAGGCCCTTGATGAACTTGACTGCGGAGCCGGCTGGGATGGTGTGGACTGCTTCCACCTCCACCCACTTGGTGAACTTGTCGATGGCGACGTAGAGGTAGTGATAGCCCCCGGGTGCTCGGGGGAACGGCCCCAGGATGTCCAGCCCCTAGACCGCAAACTGCCACGAGAGTGGGATAGTCTGGAGGCCCTGGGCAGGCTGGTGGATTTGCTTGGCATGGAACTGGTAGGCCTCGCAGGATCTCACCAGCTCGGTTGTGTCGTTGAGTGTTGTGGGCCAGTAAAAACCGTTGCGGAATGCCTTGCCCACCAGGGTGTGTGACGACGAGTGATGCCCGCAGTCCCCACCGTGTATGTCAGCAAATAGCTCGCACCCTTGCTCCCTGGAGACACATCGCAAAGAAACATCATTCGGCCGCTTTCAGTACAGCTCACCATCCCAGATGCAGTACGCTGTAGCCTGCCGGACCACGCGCTCCGCGTCTTCCTCCTTCTCTGGCAGCGTTCCTTGCATCAGGTACGCCATGAACTCTTTGGTCCAACACCCCTCCTGAGGCTCGAGTGCCAGGAGCAGGCGGGCTCCTGAGGTTGGACCACAGGCTGGGGCTCCGGAGGCTGGTGGTGGCGGAAGCCCCTCCTGAGGCGGCGCTGGGTCCGCAGCCGGAGGGGCTGCCGAAGGCTTGAAGAGCCGTTCTTCGAAGACGACAAGCTCCTGAGGCAGGCGCCTGGACACCCTCTTGGCGATCTCGTCGGCTTCCTTGTTCATGCCTCGGGGCACATGCTGCAGTTCCATGCCCAAGAATTGTTTCTCCATTTTGCGTACCTCCGCGAGATATGCCTCCATGTGCTTGTCCTTTGGCTCGTATACCTTGTTGGAGAAGTTGACGAGGAGCTGCGAGTCACCCCTGATGGTGAGGTGTTTCACTCCCAAGGCCACCGTAGCCTTGAGGCCGGCGATGAGGCCCTTGTACTCCATGATGTTGTTGGAGACCTTCTCACCATGCTGGAAACAGAGCTGCACAGCGTAGTAGAGCTTGTCCTGGGTGGGCGAGATGAGCACGGCTCTAGCCCCGCGCCCAGACACGCGAATGCGCCGTTGAAGTACATGACCCAGCCATCTGGCGCTTCGCTTCCTGGCGAGAGGGATCGGTCCTAGCCCGCTCCGGGTTCCGGAGCGTCGGTCCATTCCGCCATGAAGTCGGCGAGGGCGGCTCCCTTGATGATCCTGGTTGTGCTGAACTCTTGCTTGAACGCCTGAAGTTCGATGTTCCCCTCGGCGACTCTTCCCGCAGCGTTGGGGCTCCAGAGCACCCTCTCCAGTGGGTAGGCTGAGACGACCTTAATGGGGTGGCCTTGTAAGTAGTGACGCCGCTTGCGCGAGGCCACTAGGAGTGCGAGTAGAAGCTTCTGTGGCATGGGATAACGTGCCCTTGCGTCTCGTAACACCGTGCTAACGAAGTACACCAGGTGCTCGACGAGGGCGGGGGCGTCGATGGAGTCCAAGGCTTCCGGAGGTTGGGACGCCTCTTGAGGCCGGGGCACCTCTCGAGCTTGGTCGCCCATCAGGGCCACCGTTGTCCCAGGAGCGCCGTCTTCTGTGGCCTGATCATCTGTCGGTGCCGCTGCGACTTTCGGGGCGCCGCCTTGGTGCCGCATCGTTCCCACCAAAGGTGCGGCGTTGCACGGCAGGACCTTTGCCTGGCGCTCCTCCCTGACAGCCAGCAGCGCCGTGCTGGCGGAATGAAGTGTGGTGGCAAGGTAGAGCACCAGGGGCTCGAGCGGACGAGGCGCTACCATCATCGGTGGGCTGGTCAGGTACCTCTTGAGGTCTTGAAACGCTAGGTCGGTCTCCGGGGTCCACTCGAACGGGCCCTTCTTCTTCATCAGCTTGAAGAATGGCTGGGTGCGCTCCCCCAGCTTGGAGATAAAGCACCCCAGCGAGGTCACGCAGCCCGCGAGCTTTTGCATTTCCTTCAGAATTTGCGGTGGGCTCATGTCTTCTATTGCCTTGACCTTCTCCGGATTCGCCTCGATCCGCCTGTGTGACACGAGGAAGCCCGGCAGCTTCCCGGAGGGAACGCCGAACACACACTTCTCCGGGTTAAGCCGCAGATCGACCTGGCGCAGGCTGGCAAAAGTCTCCTCCAGGTCCTGAAGAGGGTCCTTGCCTCCCGAGACTTTACCACGAGTCATCGACGTAGGCCTCAGCGTTCCTCCCGAGCTGCTGGCCCAGGGTGATGTGCATCAGTCGTTGGAAGGTCGCCCCTGCGTTGCGCAGTCCGAACGGCATGCATGTTGGAAATATGCCCTAGAGGCAATAATAAATGGTTATTATTATATTTCTTTGTTCATGATAATTGTCTATTGTTCATGCTATAATTGTGTTATCCGGAAATCGTAATACATGTGTGAATATATAGACCACAACGTGTCCCTAGTATGCCTCTAATTGACTAGCCCGTTGATCAACAGATAGTCATGGTTTCCTGACTATGGACATTGGATGTCATTGATAAGGGGATCACATCATTAGGAGAATGATGTGATGGACAAGACCCAATCCTAAGCATAGCTCAAAGATCGTGTAGTTCGTTTGCTAGAGCTTTTCCAATGTCAAGTATCTTTTCCTTAGGCCATGAGATCGTGTAACTCCCGGATATCGTAGGAGTGCTTTGGGTGTGCCAAACGTCACAACGTAACTGGGTGACTATAAAGGTACACTACGGGTATCTCTGAAAGTGTCTGTTGGGTTGACACGGATCGAGACTGGGATTTGTCACTCCGTATGACGGAGAGGTATCTCTGGGCCCACTCAGTAATGCATCATCATAATGAGCTCAATGTGACTAAGGAGTTAGCCAAGGGATCATGCATTCGGTACGAGTAAAGTGACTTGCCGATAACGAGATTGAACAAGGTATTGGGATACCGACGATCGAATCTCGGGCAAGTAACGTGCCGATTGACAAAGGGAATTGCATACGGGATTGATTGAATCCTCGACATCGTGGTTCATCCGATGAGATCATCGTGGAACATGTGGGAGCCAACATGGGTATCCAGATCCCGCTGTTGGTTATTGACCGGAGAGGCATCTCGGTCATGTCTACATGTCTCCCGAACCCGTAGGGTCTACACACTTAAGGTTCGGTGACGCTAGGGTTGTAGAGATATTAGTATGCGGAAACCCGAAAGTTGTTCGGAGTCCCGGATGAGATCCCGGACGTCACGAGGAGTTCCGGAATGGTCCGGAGGTGAAGAATTATATATAGGAAGTCCAGTTTCGGCCACCGGGAAAGTTTCGGGGGTTATCGGTATTGTACCGGGACCACCGGAAGGGTCCCGGGGGTCCACCGGGTGGGGCCACCTATCCCGGAGGGCCCCATGGGCTGAAGTGGGAAGGGAACCAGCACTTAGTGGGCTGGGGCGCCCCCCTTGGGCCTCCCCCTGCGCCTAGGGTTGGAAACCCTAGGGGTGGGGGGCGCCCCACTTGGCTTGGGGGGGAGCCACCCCCCGTTCCCCCTTGGCCGCCGCCCCTCTTGGAGATCTGATCTCCCAGGGCCGGCGCCCCCCCAGGGGTCCCTATATATAGTGGGGGGGAGGGAGGGCAGCAGCAACACAGCCCCTCGTGCCTCCCTCTCCCCTGCAACACCTCTCCCTCCCGCTTGCGCTTGGCGAAGCCCTGCCGGGATCCCGCTACTTCCACCACCACGCCGTCGTGCTGCTGGATCTCCATCAACCTCTCCTTCCCCCTTGCTGGATCAAGAAGGAGGAGATGTCGCTGCTCCGTACGTGTGTTGAACGCGGAGGTGCCGTCTGTGCGGCACTCGGTAATCGGTGATTTGGATCACGGCGAGTACGACTCCATCAACCCCGTTCATTGGAACGCTTCCGCTCGCGATCTACAAGGGTATGTAGATGCACTCCTTTCCCCTAGTTGCTAGTATACTCCATAGATGGATCTTGGTGATGCGTAGGAAATTTTAAAATTCTGCTACGATCCCCAACAGTGGCATCATGAGCCAGGCCTATGCGTAGTTACTATGCACGAGTAGAACACAAAGCAGTTGTGGGCGTAGATGTTGCCAATTCTTCTTGCCGCTACTAGTCTTATCTTGCTTCGGCGGTATTGTGGGATGAAGCGGCCCGGACCAACCTTACACGTACGCTTACGTGAGACAGGTTCCACCGACTGACATGCACTAGTTGCATAAGGTGGCTAGCGGGTGTGTGTCTCTCCCACTTTAGTCGGAACGGATTCGATGAAAAGGGTCCTTATGAAGGGTAAATAGAAATTGGCATATCACGTTGTGGTTTTACGTAGGTAAGAAACGTTCTTGCTAGAAACCTATACAAGCCACGTATAAACTTGCAACAACAATTAGAGGACGTCTAACTTGATTTTGCAGCATGTGCCTTGTGATGTGATATGGCCAGAAGATGTGATGAATGATATATGTGATGTATGAGATTGATCATATTCTTGTAGTAGGAATCACGACTTGCATGTCGATGAGTATGACAACCGGCAGGAGCCATAGGAGTTGTCTTTATTTTTTGTATGACCTGCGTGTCATTGAATAATGCCATGTAAATTACTTTACTTTATTGCTAAATGCGTTAGCCATAGAAGTAGAAGTAATCGTTGGCGTGACAACTTTTCATGAAGACACAATGATGGAGATCATGATGATGGAGATCATGGTGTCATGCCGGTGACGAAGATGATCATGACGCCCCGAAGATGGAGATCAAAGGAGCAGAATGATATTGGCCATATCATGTCACTATGTGATTGCATGTGATGTTTATCATGTTTTGCATCTTATTTGCTTAGAATGGCGGTAGTAAGTAAGATGATCCCTTATAATAATTTCAAGAAAGTGTTCCACCTAACTGTGCACCGTTGCGAAGGTTCGTTATTTCGAAGCACCACGTGATGATCGGGTGTGATAGATTCTAACGTTCGCATACAACGGGTGTTGACGAGCCTAGCATGTGCAGACATGGCCTCGGAACACACGCAATACACTTAGGTTGACTTGACGAGCCTAGCATGTAGAGACATGGCCTCGAAATACGGAGGACCGAAAGGTCGAGCATGAGTCGTATAGAAGATACGATCAACATGGAGATGTTCACCGATCTTGACTAGTCCGTCTCACGTGATGATCGGACACGGCCTAGTTAACTCGGATCATGTTTCACTTAGATGACTAGAGGGATGTCTATCTGAGTGGGAGTTCATTGAGTAATTTGATTAGATGAACTTAATTATCATGAACTTAGTCTAAAATCTTTACAATATGTCTTGTAGATCAAATGGCCCATGTTGCCCTCAACTTCAACGCGTTCCTAGAGAAAACCAAGCTGAAAGATGATGGCAGCAACTATACGGACTGGGTCCGGAACCTGAGGATCATCCTCATAGCTGCCAAGAAAGATTATGTCCTAGAAGCACCGCTAGGTGAAGCACCCATCCCAGAGAACCAAGACGTTATGAACGCTTGGCAATCACGTGCTGATGATTACTCCCTCGTTCAGTGCGGCATGCTTTACAGCTTAGAACCGGGGCTCCAAAAGCGTTTTGAGAAGCATGGAGCATATGAGATGTTCGAAGAGCTGGAAATGGTTTTCCAAGCTCATGCCCGGGTCGAGAGATATGAAGTCTCCGACAAGTTCTTTAGCTGTAAAATGGAGGAAAATAGTTCTGTTAGTGAGCACATACTCAGAATGTCTGGGTTACACAACCGCTTGTCTCAGCTGGGAGTTAATCTCCCGGATGACGCGGTCATTGACAGAATACTTCAGTCGCTTCCACCAACCTACAAGAGCTTTGTGATGAACTTCAATATGCAGGGGATGGAAAAGACCATTCCTGAGGTATATTCAATGCTGAAATCAGCGGAGGTGGAGATCAAAAAGGAACATCAAGTGTTGATGGTGAATAAAACCACTAAGTTCAAGAAAGGCAAGGGTAAGAAGAACTTCAAGTAGGACGGCAAGGGCGTTGCCGCGCCCGGTAAGCCAGTTGCCGGGAAGAAGCCAAGGAATGGACCCAAGCCTGAGACTGAGTGCTTTTATTGCAAGGGAAGTGGTCACTGGAAGCGGAACTGCCCCAAATACTTAGCGGACAAGAAGGCCGGCAACACCAAAGGTATATGTGATATACATGTAATTGATGTGTACCTTACCAGTACTCGTAGTAGCTCCTGGGTATTTGATACCGGTGCGGTTGCTCATATTTGTAACTCAAAACAGGAACTGCGGCATAAGCGGAGACTGGCAAAGGACGAGGTGACGATGCGCGCCGGGAATGGTTCCAAGGTCGATGTGATCGGCATCGGCACGCTACCTCTGCATTTACCTATGGAATTAGTTTTAAACCTCAATAATTGTTATTTAGTGCCAGCTTTGAGCATGAACATTGTATATGGATCTCGTTTAATTCGAGATGGCTACTCATTTAAATCCGAGAATAATGGTTGTTCTATTTATATGAGAGATATGTTTTATGGTCATGCCCCGCTGGTCAATGGTTTATTCTTGATGAATCTCGAACGTGATGTTACACATATTCATAGTGTGAATACCAAAAGATGTAAAGTTGATAACGATAGTCCCACATATTTGTGGCACTGCCGCCTTGGTCACATTGGTGTCAAGCACATGAAGAAGCTCCATGCAGATGGACTTTTGGAGTCTCTTGATTACGAATCATTTGACACATGCGAACCATGCCTCATGGGTAAGATGACCAAGACTCCGTTCTCCGGAACAATGGAGCGAGCAACCAACTTATTGGAAATCATACATATCGATGTGTGCGGTCCAATGAGTGTTGAGGCTCGCGGAGGATATCGTTATGTTCTCACTCTCACTGATGACTTAAGTAGATATGGGTATGTCTACCTAATGAAACACAAGTCTGAAACCTTTGAAAAGTTCAAGGAATTTCAGAGTGAGGTTGAGAATCAACGTGACAGGAAAATAAAGTTCTTACGATCAGATCGTGGTGGAGAATATTTAAGTCACGAATTTGGTAGGCACTTAATGAAATGTGGAATCATTTCACAACTCACGACGCTTGGAACACCTCAGCGAAACGGTGTGTCCGAACGTCGTAATCGCACTCTATTGGATATGGTGCGATCTATGATGTCTCTTACCGATCTACCGCTCTCATTTTGGGGCTATGCTTTAGAGACTGCCGCATTCACTTTAAATAGGGCTCTGTCAAAATCCGTTGAGACGACACCGTATGAATTATGGTTTGGGAAGAAACCTAAGCTATCGTTTCTAAAAGTTTGGGGATGCGATGCTTATGTCAAGAAACTTCAACCTGAAAAGCTCGAACCCAAGTCGGAAAAATGCGTCTTCATAGGATACCCTAAGGACACTATTGGGTATACCTTCTACCTCAGATCCGAAGGCAAGATCTTTGTTGCCAAGAATGGGTCCTTTCTGGAGAAAGAGTTTCTCTCGAAAGAATTAAGTGGGAGGAAAGTGGAACTTGATGAGGTGATAGTCACCCCTTCCGAACCGGAAAGTAGCGTAGCGCGGGAAGATGTTCCTGTGGTGCCTACACCGACTGGGGAGGAAGTTAATGATGATGATCATGAAGCTTCGGATCAAGTTACTGCTGAACTTCGTAGGTCCACAAGGACACGTTACGCACCAGAGTGCTACGGCAACCCTGTCCTGGAAATCATGTTGTTAGACAACGGTGAACCTTCGAACTATGAAGAAGCGATGGCGGGCCCGGATTCCGACAAATGGCTAGAAGCCATGAAATCCGAGATAGGATCCATGTATGAAAACGAAGTATGGACTTTGACTGACTTGCCCGATGATCGGCGAGCCATAGAAAATAAATGGATCTTTAAGAAGAAGACAGACGCGGATGGTAACGTGACCATCTATAAGGCTCGACTTGTCGCTAAGGGTTATCGACAAGTTCAAGGGGTTGACTACGATGAGACTTTCTCACCCGTAGCGAAGCTGAAGTCCGTCCGAATCATGTTAGCAATTGTCGCATTCTATGATTATGAGATATGGCAAATGGACGTCAAAACGGCATTCCTTAATGGCTTTCTTAAGGAAGAATTGTATATGATGCAGCCGGAAGGTTTTGTCGATCCTAAGAATGCTGACAAAGTATGCAAGCTCCAGCGCTCAATCTATGGGCTGGTGCAAGCATCTCGGAGTTGGAACATTCGCTTTGATGAGATGATCAAAGCGTTTGGGTTTACACAGACTTATGGAGAAGCCTGTGTTTACAAGAAAGTGAGTGGGAGCTCTGTAGCATTTCTCTTATTATATGTGGATGACATACTATTGATGGGAAATGATATAGAATTCTTGGAAAGTATAAAGGCCTATTTGAATAAGTGTTTTTCAATGAAGGACCTTGGAGAAGCTGCTTATATATTAGGCATCAAGATCTATAGAGATAGATCAAGACGCCTCATTGGTCTTTCACAGAGTACGTACCTTGACAAGATATTGAAGAAGTTCAATATGGATCAGTCCAAGAAGGGGTTCTTGCCTGTATTGCAAGGTGTGCAATTGAGCATGGCTCAATGCCTGACCACGGCAGAAGATAGAGAAAAGATGAGTGTCATCCCCTATGCCTCGGCCATAGGGTCTATTATGTATGCCATGTTGTGTACCAGACCTGATGTAAACCTTGCCGTAAGTTTGGTAGGAAGGTACCAAAGTAATCCCGGCATGGAACACTGGACAGCGGTCAAGAATATCCTGAAGTACCTGAAGAGGACTAAGGATATGTTTCTCGTTTATGGAGGTGACGAAGAGGTCGTCGTAAAGGGTTACGTCGATGCTAGCTTCGACACAGATCTGGATGACTCGAAGTCACAAACCGGATACGTGTATATTTTGAATGGAGGGGCAGTAAGCTGGTGCAGTTGCAAGCAAAGAGTCGTGGCGGGATCTACATGTGAAGCGGAGTACATGGCGGCCTCAGAGGCAGCACAGGAAATAGTCTGGATAAAGGAGTTCATTACCGACCTAGGGGTGATTCCCAATGCGTCGGGCCCGATGACTCTCTTCTGTGACAACACTGGAGCTATTGCCCTTGCAAAGGAGCCCAGGTTTCACAGGAAGACCAGGCATATCAAACGTCGCTTCAACTCCATTCGTGAAAGTGTTCAAAATGGAGACATAGAAATTTGTAAAGTACATACGGACCTGAATGTAGCAGATCCGTTGACTAAACCTCTCCCAAGAGCAAAACATGATCAACACCAGAACGCTATGGGTGTTCAATTCATCACAATGTAACTAGATTATTGACTCTAGTGCAAGTGGGAGACTGTTGGAAATATGCCCTAGGGGCAATAATAAATGGTTATTATTATATTTCTTTGTTCATGATAATTGTCTATTGTTCATGCTATAATTGTGTTATCCGGAAATCGTAATACATGTGTGAATATATAGACCACAACGTGTCCCTAGTATGCCTCTAATTGACTAGCTCATTGATCAACAGATAGTCATGGTTTCTGACTATGGACATTGGATGTCATTGATAACGGGATCACATCATTAGGAGAATGATGTGATGGACAAGACCCAATCCTAAGCATAGCTCAAAGATCGTGTAGTTCGTTTGCTAGAGCTTTTCCAATGTCAAGTATCTTTTCCTTAGAGCATGAGATCGTGTAACTCCCGGATACCGTAGGAGTGCTTTGGGTGTGCCAAACGTCACAACGTAACTGGGTGACTATAAAGGTACACTACGGGTATCTCTGAAAGTGTTTGTTGGGTTGACACGGATCGAGACTGGGATTTGTCACTCCGTATGACGGAGAGGTATCTCTGGGCCCACTCGGTAATGCATCATCATAATGAGCTCAATGTGACTAAGGAGTTAGCCACGGGATCATGCATTACGGTACGAGTAAAGTGACTTGCCGATAACGAGATTGAACAAGGTATTGGGATACCGACGATCGAATCTCGGGCAAGTAACGTACCGATTGATAAAGGGAATTGCATACGGGATTGATTGAATCCTCGACATCATGGTTCATCCGATGAGATCATCGTGGAACATGTGGGAGCCAACATGGGTATCCAGATCCCGCTGTTGGTTATTGACCGGAGAGGCGTCTCGGTCATGTCTGCATGTCTCCCGAACCCGTAGGGTCTACACACTTAAGGTTCGGTGACGCTAGGGTTGTAGAGATATTAGTATGCGGAAACCCGAAAGTTGTTCGGAGTCCCGGATGAGATCCCGGACATCACGAGGAGTTCCGGAATGGTCCGGAGGTGAATAATTATATATAGGAAGTCCAGTTTCGGCCACCGGGAAAGTTTCGGGGGTTATCGGTATTGTACTGGGACCACCGGAAGGGTCCCGGGGGTCCACCGGGTGGGGCCACCTATCCCGGAGGGCCCCATGGGCTGAAGTGGGAAGGGAACCAGCCCTTAGTGGGATGGGGCGCCCCCCTTGGGCCTCCCCCTGCGCCTAGGGTTGGAAACCCTAGGGGTGGGGGGCGCCCCACTTGGCTTGGGGGGAAGCCACCCCCCCTTCCCCCTTGGCCGCCGCCCCCCTTGGAGGTCTGATCTCCCAGAGCCAGCGCCCCCCCCAGAGGTCCCTATATATAGTGGGGGGGAGGGAGGGCAGCAGCAACACAGCCCCTGGCGCCTCCCTCTCCCCCTGCAACACCTCTCCCTCCCGCTTGCGCTTGGCGAAGCCCTGCCGGGATCCCGCTACTTCCACCACCACGCCGTCGTGCTGCTGGATCTCCATCAACCTCTCCTTCCCCCTTGCTGGATCAAGAAGGAGGAGACGTCGCTGCTCCGTACGTGTGTTGAACGCGGAGGTGCCGTCCGTTCGGCACTCGGTCATCAGTGATTTGGATCACGGCGAGTACGACTCCATCAACCCCGTTCATTGGAACGCTTCCGCTCGCGATCTACAAGGGTATGTAGATGCACTCCTTTCCCCTCATTGCTAGTATACTCCATAGATGGATCTTGGTGATGCGTAGGAAATTTTAAAATTCTGCTACGATCCCCAACAATGCAGGTGTAGCAGTAAACCCCACATGGGGTCAAGAAGGCCGTCATTTCCACGTCCTCCGCCGCCATCTTGATCTGGTGGTAACCCAAGAAAGCATCTAGGAAACATAACAGGTCGCACTCGGCGGTGGAGTTGACGATCTGATTGATGCGCGGAAGCGGGAACGGGTCCTGAGGGCAAGCCTTGTTGAGGTTGGGAAGTCGACGCACATGCGTTCCTTCCCGCCCTTCTTGGGCACGACGACGGGGTTCGCCAGCCACTTCGGGTACCGGACTTCGCGGATGACACCCGCCGCCTGTAGCTTGCGGGTTTCCTGGACGATGAAGGACTGCTTCTCCGTGGACTGTCGTCGCGCCTTCTGCTTCACCGGGCGCACATTGGGGCACATCCTCAAGTGATGCTTGATTACTCCCATTGGGACCCCCACCAGCTGCTTGGGCTCCCAGGCGAATACCTCCTTGTTCGCGCGCAAGAATTTCACTAGCGCCTCTTCTTGGTCCGTGTCAAGGTTGGCGCCTATGGTGAAAGTGGCCCCCGAGGCCCCGTCCTCCTCGACCGGTAATTGTTTCATCTTGGCCCGATCTTGAGTGAACAATTGTTTCCTTTTTGCTGGTGCAGCCCCCTTGGCCCCTGGGGCGACTCCGTCGGCCTGGGGTGCCGCCATGGCGGCCCTGAAGGCGAGCTTGAGAGCCGTCAGGGTTTCTTTGGTGTCCCCGGCCACGGTGAGTACGCCTCTTCTTCCCGGCATCTTCATGAGGTTGTAGGCCAGATGGGTCCCTAACATGAACTGAGCCAGGGCAGGGTACCCGAGGATGGCGTTGTACGGGAGGCCGATGTGAGCGATGTCGAAGTCGATGAGCTTGTTCGACAGTTGTCGCGGGTACCGAAGGTTAATGGGAGGCGGATCTGCCCTAGAGGGCTGGTGGAACCGCTGCCGACTCCGGAGAAGGGCTTGGTGGGGCGAAGCCATTCATGCGGCACGTGGAGCAAGCTAAAAGCTTCCACCGAGAGCATGTTGAGGCCAGCCCCACCGTCGATGAGGGTCTTGGTGACCGCCACGTTGCAGATGGTGGGCGTGCAAAGCATCGGGAGAGCGCCTATGCCCGCGGTGGTTGCTGGATGGTCCCTCGAGTCGAAGGTGAGGCCGGCCTTGGGTGCCGCCCATCCCGAAGGGGCCCCCTGCTACACACGGGCAGCCCCATTTGGCGGAAGAACTGCTTGACGTGGCGATCTGAGGGCGGCACCTGCGAGCCGCCGAGGAGGGCCGCGACAGCAAGGGGCACTGGTCCCGCGAAGCGCGCGATGAAGAGGTCGCGCAGCTACTCCCAGGAGGCCATAGAGGATCCCGGCAGGTTGAGCAGCTAGGCGCGCAGCACGCCAGCGAGGGCCCTGGGGAACCAGTTGGCCATGACCTTGTCATCGCCCCCAGCCTCCAGAATGGCCTCCTCGTACGCCAGCAGGAAGGCCGCTGGATTCGCCGCGCCATCATAACAAGGCGGCATCTCCGTCTTGAACTTGTGTGGCCACTGCACTTGCCGCAAGGCGGGGGTGAGGGCCCGGAGGCCCGAGGCGCCGCTGCGTGCATCTATCGATCCAGCTGGAGAAGCGGCGCCGTCCATGGGAGCCGGTCAGAGAGGCAAAGCAGGCAGAGAGATGAAGCTTTGGTGCACCCCTACTTGGCGCGCCAAATGTCGGATTCTGGGTTTCGGCAAACCCTTCAGGTTCGAACTCTGGGGTGCGCACGAAGAACTCTCTCTCCCCAGCACGCTCGCTCAACGATCCATGGCCTAGCTCTACGAACTCAAAGAACAAGAGACACGAGGGTTTATACTGGTTCGGGCCATCATTGTGGTGTAATACACTACTCCAGTGTGGTGCTGGTGGATTGCCTCGAGGGCTAAGGATGAACTAGTACAGTGGGTGAACAGCCTTAGGAGGAGAGGTGTTCTTGAGCTCGATGAGCTGGTGTGTGTGGGGTGATTCAGATCCTCTCTCCCCTCTATGGTGGTGGCTATTCCTATTTATAGAGGCCCGGGTCCTCTTCCCAAATGTTAGCCAGGAAGGGATCCCACAATGGCCAATTTTGAAGGGGGACTACTACTACAAGCTATCCTGACAAAAGTAGTCTTGGCCTGCCAAAGGCTCTGGTGGTGATGCCGCCCCGGGCTCCACAATGACCTCCGTCCTGCCGTCCTAGCGGTCCTTGGTCTTGTTGCACCGATATGGAAACCTTTGCTTGATTCCTCGGGACTCCGCACCTGCACTTTACCCCTTGGCACCAAAGGGGAAATGGGTACTCTGCACCCGCTCGCGCCCGCTTGGCCTTGGTCGTCATGGCTCACGTCATGTGATCCTCGCGAGGTGCACCTTGCATAGATATCTCCACTCCTCGGGAGCCAGCCTAGTGAGACTACCCCTAAGGAGGTCTTGCCGTCGTCCGCATCGTGAGGCTTGGCCCCTCGCGAGGGTCTTGAGCTGTTGTTGTCGATGTTGGGTCGTACCAGGCCATCGGTGGAGCCACGCCGTGGGCCGCAGGCAGGCAAGTTTGGGTACCCCCGTTCACAGGACGCCGACACTAACATTTAACAACAAGCAAACATAGTCATTCAAACTGGTATTGTGCCGGTCTAAGTACACTGGTTATTGTTAAATAAAAATGGAAAGGCGTGTTAACTACAAGATGCAGCAACCAAATGTAGTCATTCATAGTGGTATTGTTGAAACTGGTACTGATGAAATTGAACTGCACAGTTCATACTTGCACATATCGAACATCACGTTGTGAATAACTGGAATAAACAAGGCATACTACGAACAACCAAAGATAGCATTTGAAACTGGACATATGCTAACTACAAACAACCGAACAATCAAAAAACTTTAAAAGAGGCATATGCTAGCTATAACAGGCTTGACAACAAGCAAATATATGCATTCCTATCGGTATGTTTAAAACTGGATTGATGAAATGTATTGCACAATAAATAATTGCACATATAGAGCATCACATTGTGAACAACTGAAATAAACAGGGCATACTGCAAACAACCAAATATAGCGATTAAAACTGGACATATTCTCACTACACTACAAAAGGGACTCAACAAAACAAATCATGGGTTTCCCCCTGTGAAGAGGCATGGCAAAACAAATCATGGGTTTCCTCACTTGTCACAGATGGGCTCGTTCCCGTGGGAAGAGCACGGACCCTGGATGCGCTCCATGTTGTCGCAGATGGGCTCCTTCCCCTTGGAAGAGCACGGCTATAGGGTGCCCTCCCTGATGTCGCAGACGGGCTCTTTCCCCTTGGAAGAGCCAGAGAGGGTATCCTCCTCATGGTCACCGTCGATGAGGTCTGACTTGGAAGCTGTGGATCCCAAGCCAGTGCCGCGGAACGTGTCCTTCAGAAATGACAAAAGGGGCTCGATGGTGATGTAGGATGGCAAATTCTTGACAGCGAGCCAGAGGAGATCAGTGGCGGGGCCATGGATGAGATCGACGATGGTTGAACCCGAGGGGTTGGGGGTGGACCACTTAACCTTTGACATAACCCGCCTCAGGCCGTTGCTGTCGACGACCTCGATGTAGTAGCCGCGTCCGCGACATACCCGCATACTCTAGCCTGCTGATTGAGTGCCTGCGGCCAGTAATGGTCATCAGCTTCCTCGGCGATGCCGGGCGAAGAGACCGCGATACACCTCTTTTGGGCCAATCCCTCCTCGAGCTCCATGGGAAGCATAGCCGGGCTAAGGTTGCGACGCTCTAGAGTGGGTTCTGGGATGGGGATGGGGATCTGTGGGAAAGGGGGTGTTTGGTAGGCGTCATCTAAGAAACTCAGGGCGGCCTGGGTATGGAGATTGGTGGGTAAGCTGCACGGGCAAACTGGCAGATGTTGACAATGGAGGCCTTGCGGAGGCGGCGGCAGGGACCTTGCTAGGGTTTTGAGCGAGGGAGGGGTGTGTGTGTGTGTGTGTGGAGGGGGTGTGTGTTTGAGGAAATGACGCGGGTACTGAAAATTTTACTACGCGGGAGTCAAACGTGGGAGTGAAATGCCGAGGCTATTGAAAATTTTGATGATGGTGCATCACACACGGTCTGGAGATAACAATCGTGTGTTATGAAACAGAAAAACCCTCGAGGCGGGCAGATATTTTCGAGGGATGCAGGCGGGATTGGGAGAAACATCACACACGGTTGAAACACAATAACTTTGTGTTATCAAATAGAAAAAGCTACAGGCGGGTAGATATTTTTCAGAGGGGAAGCCTCGTGGAGCCCAATGTACTGTGTGGATGTGTGCGTGATAGGGGCACCGGCGTGGCACACGGTTAGTTTGAGTGAACCGTGTCTGTTGCGTCATCCGACTTGTCTAATGTTCATAAATTTGGCGAAAAATGACACGGCAGAGGGTGAGA
Source organism: Triticum aestivum (assembly GCF_018294505.1). Lineage (NCBI taxonomy): Eukaryota > Viridiplantae > Streptophyta > Magnoliopsida > Poales > Poaceae > Triticum > Triticum aestivum. The sequence continues at coordinate 383,751,160 of NC_057796.1, forward strand.
ACACGAACGCGCTTGCATGTGGACCAAATTTATGTATGAAAAGGGTGGTTTGATGTTCAAATACCAAATGCAACTTCGATGTGGCACCTATCTCGCAAAGCGTGCAGTATTGCTTGCCCCCCTCATGTCGGCACGAAGGGAATCCTAAGCTATGAATGCATGCCCCCCCAACCGAGGTTCACCTAGCAAAGTGCGAAGTAGCTAGCAGCCCCCCTCGTGTCAGCATGAAGGGAATCCTAAGCTATGAATGCATGCCCCCCAACCGAGGTTCACCTAGCAAAGTGCGAAGTGGCAGCCCCCCACACACACTTTCAGTTGGCGGGCCAGAGAGGCATCTCACCAAGATGGATCGTAAAACGGACCAAGAATAATCCACCTTGGTCGTATGACCTCTCTCTTGTTGTTGGTCAAAGTGATGGCCGTCCATGCGACCCCGGAGATGGGCTAGCTCGCCAATAATCACGCAAGTAGCTAGTCCCCGAAGACAATCACTTCATGCGTGTGGCCTAAACATATGTATGGAGAGGTGTGTTTTTGAATACACGATGGAACAACTTTGATGTGGCACCGTGATTTCGAAATAGAAATCCTCACACTGAGTGAGGGTTAGTGAAAGGATCGATATGGTTGACTAGAGGGGGGGTGAATAGGCAACTAACAATTTTTAGCTTTTCTTTACCAAATTAAACTTAGCATAAAGTAGGTTGTCTAGATATGCAACTAGGTGAGCAACCTATATGATGCGACAACAACAAGCACACAAGCAAGGAAGGGATACAACACAATATAAGCTTGCACAGGTAAAGGTAAGAGATAACCAAGAGTGGAGCTGGTGGAGACGAGGATGTGTTACCGAAGTTCCTTCCCTTTGAGAGGAAGTACGTCTCCGTTGGAGTGGTGTGGAGGCACAATCACTACAAAAAAATACACTTCCGTGATGATACGTGTTTGTCATAGTAGGTCACATTTTCTGTCATGCATGTACATCCATGACGATTTTATGACAGAATCAAGATAGTCATACCTGTGCTGTCGTAGAAGTGTTCCATGACATTACCAAAATTATCATCATGGAAGTGTCCACTTCAATGACGATAAATCGCACGTCATGGAAGTGCTTTCGTCAAGGGTGACCGGCACGTGGCATACACCATAACGGGTCGCCATTAAGCTATCGGGTTTCGGTTTGGATCCGATAACCCGTTAACAGCCCCGACCAATGGGAATTTTCCACGTGTAAAATTCTCATTCGTCGGATAATGCACGTGTCAGCTAATCGTTGGGACAGATGTCATTCCTACAATGGACGGAAGACGCCTATGATATGTCGACACGTGGCACAACCAACAGTGGCCCATTTTGGGTAAAAAGGCCGGCCCAGCTAAAGGCCCACCATGTTTTTTAGACACTCGTGGGCTGGCCCGTTAACAACCTGCCATGTTTTGGGTCAAATTGAGGCCCATACAAGATCAGGCCCATTCACAACCTGTCGTGTTTTGGGCCAAATTACGGCCCATATCGGATTAGGCCCGTTAATAGGCCACTGTTCTTTTGGGCCCATTCTAAGACATGTTTGTATTTCAGCCTATTAAATGCCAGTTTACCAGTTCGGCCCGATAATAGTTTCGGCCTGTTAGCGGCCCGTGGTGCATCTGGTACGTTGTCGGCCTGGTTTAACTTTAGGCAATTTAACGGCCCATGCAGAAATTGGGCTATTTCTTGGCTGAAGTAACTTTAGGCCTCTTAACGACCCGTAGTCTATGTGGATATATTTCAGCCCAACTGGCCTATCGGCCTGTTAATGGCCCGTGTAACAGTTGGGCCTAATTACAGCCCGCGTCGAATCCGGCCTTCTTACAACCCATCTGATAATAGCCCGTGACACTTTTGGGCCTATGGCCCGCGTGGATACCGGCCTGCTTAAATCCAATAATTTTATTGGGCCAAACAGGCCCGAGATATATTTTAGCCTACTAACTGCTCGTCCTAATTGGGCCCAACATGGGCCTTAGGCAGTTTCGGCCTGTATTGGCCCGTGAATTTTTCGGCTCAACACTAGCCCAATCTAGGTTTTAGCCTGTTAAAAGCCCATGGTATTCTCTGGCCCAGCCGGCCAGAACTTTACTCGGCGTGTTAAAGGCAGGAAACTACTATAGGTTTAGACCTGCTAATGGCCCAAGATGATTATAGGCCCACGTTTTTGTTGGGGAACGTAGTAATTTCAAAATATTTCCTACGTGCACGCAAGATCATGGTGATGCATAGCAACGAGAGGGGGGAGTGTCGTCTACGTACCCTCGTAGACCGTAAGCGGAAGCGTTATGACAACGCGGTTGATGTAGTCGTACGTCTTCACGATCGACCGATCCTCAGTACCGAATGTATGACACCTCCGCGTTCAGCATACGTTCAGCTCAGTGACGTCCCGCTAACTCACGATCCAGTAGAGCTTCGGGTAAGAGCTTCGTTAGCACGACAGCGTGCTGACGGTGTTGATGAAGTCACCGACGCAGGGCTTCGCCTAAGCACCACTACGATATGACCGAGGTGGATTATGGTGGAGGGGGGCACCGCACACGGCTAAGAGAGATCAATGATCAACTTGTGTGTCTATGGGGTGCCCCTGCCCCTGTATATAAAGGGGCAAGGGGGAGGCCGGCCGGCCCTAGCAGGGCAAGCCAGGAGGAGTCCTACTCCCACCGAGAGTAGGATTCCCCCTTCCCTAGTTGGACTAGAAGAGAAGGAAGGGGGAGAGAGGGAGGAAGAAAAGGGGGGCACCGCCCCCCTCCTAGTCCAATTCGGACCAGAGGGGGATGGGGCGCGCAGCCTGCCCTGGCCTCCTCTCTCTCTCCACTATGGCCCATTAAAGCCCATACAATTACCGGGGGGGTTCCGGTAACCTCCCGGTACTCTGGTAAAATCCTGATTTCACCCAGAACCATTCCGATATCCAAATATAGGCGTCCAATATATCGATCTTTACGTCTTGACCATTTCGAGACGCCTCGTCTTGTCCGTGATCATATCTAGGACTCCGAACTACCTTCAGTACACAAAAACTCATACTACCGATCGTCACAGAACTTTAAGCGTGCACACCCTACAGGTTCGAGATCTATGTAGACATGACCGAGACACGTCTCCGGTCAATAACCAATAGCGGAACCTGGATGCTCATATTGGTTCCTACATATTCTACGAAGATCTTTATCGGTCAAACCGCATAACAGCAGAACTTGTTCCCTTTGTCATTAGTATGTTACTTGCCCGAGATTCGATCATCGGTATCTCAATACCTAGCTCAATCTCGTTACCGGCAAGTCTCTTTACTCGTTCTGTAGTGCATCATCCCATAACTAACTCATTAGTCACATTGCTTGCAAGACTTATAGTGATGTGCATTATCGAGAGGGCCCAGAGATACCTCTCCAACAATCGGAGTGACAAATCCTATTCTCGATCTATGCCAACTCAACGAACACCATCGGAGACACCGGTAGAGCACCTTTATAATCACCCAGTTACGTTGTGACGTTTGGTAGCACACAAAGTGTTCCTCCGGTATTCGGGAGTTGCATAATCTCATGGTCATAGGAACATGTATAAGTCATGGAGAAAGCAATAGCAGTAAACTAAACGATCAAGTGTTAAGCTAATGAAATGGGTCAAGTCAATCACATCATTCTCCTAATGATGTGATCCCGTTAATCAAATGACAAATCATGTCTATGGCTAGGAAACTCAACCATCTTTGATCAACGAGCTAGTCAAGTAGAGGCATACTAGTGACACCATGTTTGTATATGTATTCACACAAGTATTATGTTTCCGGTTAATACAATTCTAGCATGTATAATAAACATTTATCATGATATAAGGAAATAAATAATAACTTTATTATTGCCTCTAGGGCATATTTCCTTCAGTCTCCCACTTGCACTAGAGTCAGTAATCTAGATTACACAGTAATGATTCTAACACCCATGGAGTCTTGGTGCTGATCATGTTTTGCTCGTGGAAGAGGCTTAGTCAACGGGTCTGCAACATTCTGATCCGTATGTATCTTGCAAATCTATATGTCTCCCACCTGAACTTGATCCCTGGTGGAATTGAAGCATCTCTTGATGTGCTTGGTGCTCTTGTGAAATCTGGATTCCTTTGCCAAGGCAATTGCACCAGTATTGACACAAAAGATTTTCATTGGACCCGATGCACTAGGTCTGACACCTAGATCAGATATGAACTCCTTCATCCAGACCCCTCATTTGTTGCTTCCGAAGCAGCTATGTACTCCGCTTCACACGTAGATCCCGCCACGACGCTTTGTTTAGAACTGCACCAACTGACAGCTCCACCGTTTAATATAAACACGTATCCGGTTTGCGATTTAGAATCGTCCGGATCAGTGTCAAAGCTTGCATCGACGTAACCATTAACGACGAGCTCCTTGTCACCTCCATAAATGAGAAACATATCCTTAGTCCTTTTCAGGTATTTCAGGATGTTCTTGATCGCTGTCCAGTGATGCACTCCTGGATTACTTTGGTACCTCCCTACTAAACTAATAGCAAGGCACGCATCAGGTCTGGTACACAGCATTGCATACATGATAGAGCCTATGGCTGAAGCATAGGGAACACTTTTCATTTTCTCTCTATCTTCTGCAGTGGTCAGGCATTGAGTCTGACTCAACTTCACACCTTGTAACACAGGCAAGAACCCTTTCTTTGCTTGATCCATTTTGAACTTTTTCAAAACTTAATCAAGGTATGTGCTTTGTGAAAGTCCAATTAAGCGTCTTGATCTATCTCTATAGATCTTGATGCCCAATATATAAGCAGCTTCACCGAAGTCATTCCTTGAAAAACTCTTATTCAAGTATCCTTTTATGCTATCCAGAAATTCTATATCATTTCCAATCAACAATATGTCATCCACATATAATATTAGAAATGCTACGGAGCTCCCACTCACTTTCTTGTAAATACAGGCTTCTCCAAAAGTCTGTATAAAACCATATGCTTTGATCACACTATCAAAACGTTTATTCCAACTCCGAGAGGCTTGCACCAGTCCAGAAATGGATCGCTGGAGCTTGCACCCTTTGGATCAACAAAACCTTCTGTTTGCATCATATACAACTCCTCTTCAAGAAATCCATTCAGGAATGCAGTTGTGACATCCATTTGCCAAATTTCATAATTATAAAATGCGGCAATTGCTAACATGATTCGGACAGACTTAAGCATCGCTACGGGTGAAAAAGTCTCATCGTAGTCAACCCCTTGAACTTGTCGAAAACCTTTCACAACAAGTCGAGCTTTGTAGATAGTAACATTACCGTGAGCGTCAGTCTTCTTCTTGAAGATCCATTTATTCTCTATGGCTTGCCGATCATCGGGCAAGTCAACCAAAGTCCACACTTTGTTCTCATACATGGATCCCATCTCAGATTTCATGGCCTCAAGCCATTTTGCGGAATCTGGGCTCACCATCACTTCTTCATAGTTCGTAGGTTCGCCAAGATCAAGTAACATGACTTCCAGAATAGGATTACCGTACCACTCTGGTGCGGATCTTTCTCTGGTTGACCTACAAGGTTCGGAAGTAACTTGATCTGAAGATTCATGATCAACATCATTAGCTTCCTCACTAATTGGTGTAGGTGTCACAGAAACCGGTTTTTGTGATGAACTGCTATCCAATAAGGGAGCAGGTATAGTTACCTCATCAAGTTCTACTTTTCTCCCACTCACTTCTTTCGAGAGAAACTCCTTCTCTAGAAAGGATCCATTCTTAGCAACAAATGTCTTGCCTTCGGATCTGTGATAGAAGGTGTACCCAATAGTTTCCTTTGGGTATCCTATGAAGACACATTCTCCGATTTGGGTTCGAGCTTATCAGGTTGAAGCTTTGTCACATAAGCATCGCAGCCCCAAACTTTAAGAAATGACAACTTTGGTTTCTTGCCAAACCATAGTTTATAAGGCGTCGTCTCAACGGACTTTGATGGTGCCCTATTTAACGTGAATGCAGCCGTCTCTAAAGCATAACCCCAAAACGATAGCGGTAAATCAGTAAGAGACATCATAGATCGGACCATATCTAGTAAAGTACGATTACGACGTTCGGACACACCATTACGCTGTGGTGTTCCAGGTGGCGTGAGTTGCGAAACTATTCCGCATTGTTTCAAATGTAGACCAAACTCGTAACTCAAATATTCTCCTCCATGATCAGATCATAGAAACTTTATTTTCTTGTTACGAGGATTTTCCACTTCACTCTAAAATTCTTTGAACTTTTTAAATGTTTCAGACTTATGTTTCATTAAGTAGATATACCCATATCTGCTTAAATCATCTGTGAAGGTGAGAAAATAATGATACCCGCCGTGAGCCTCAATATTCATTGGACCACATACATCAGTATGTATGATTTCCAACAAATCTGTTGCTCGCTCCATTGTTCCGGAGAACGGCGTTTTAGTCATCTTGCCCATGAGGCATGGTTCGCAAGTACCTAGTGATTCATAATCAAGTGATTCCAGAAGTCCATCGGTATGGAGTTTCTTCATGCGCTTTACACCAATATGACCCAAACGGCAGTGCCACAAATAAGTTGCACTATCATTATCAACTCTACATTTTTTGGCTTTAACATTATGAATATGTGTGTTACTACTATCGATATTCAACACAAATAGACCACTCTTCAAGGGTGCATGACCATAAAAGATATTACTCATATAAATAGAACAACCATTATTCTCAGATTTAAATGAATAACCGTCTCACATCAAACAAGATCCAGATATAATGTTCATGCTTAACGCTGGCACCAAATAACAATTATTTAGGTCTAAAATTAATCCCGAAGGTAGATGTAGAGGTAGCGTGCTGACGGCGATCACATCGACTTTGGAACCATTTCCCACGCGCATCGTCACCTCGTCCTTAGCCAATCTTCGCTCAATCCGTAGTCCCTATTTCGAGTTGCAAATATTAGCAACAGAACCAGTATCAAATACCCAGGTGCTACTACGAGCTTTAGTAAGGTACACACCAATAACAAGTATATCACATATACCTTTGTTCACCTTGCCATCCTTCTTATCCGCCAAATACTTGGGGCAGTTCCGCTTCCAGTGACCAGTCCCTTTGCAGTAGAAGCACTCAGTCTCAGGCTTAGGTCCAGACTTGGGGTTCTTCACTTGAGCAGCAAATTGCTTGCTATTCTTCTTGAAGTTCCCCTTCTTCCCTTTACCCTTTTTCTTGAAACTGGTGGTCTTGTTGACCATCAACACTTGATGCTCCTTCTTGATTTCTACCTCCGCAGCGTTTAGCATCGCGAAGAGCTCGGGAATTGTCTTATCCATCCCTTGCATATTATAGTTCATCACGAACCTCTTGTAGCTTGGTGGCCGTGATTGAAGAATTCTGTCAATGACACTATCATCCGGAAGATTAACTCCCAGTTGAATCAAGTGATTGCAGTACCCAGACATTCTGAGTATATGTTCACTGACAGAACTACTCTCCTCCATCTTGCAGCTATAGAACTTATTGGAGACTTCATATCTCTCAATCCGGGCATTTGCTTGAAATATTAACTTCAACTCCTGGAACATCTCATATGCTCCATGACGTTCAAAACGTCGTTGAAGTCCCGGTTCTAAGCCATAAAGCATGGCACACTAAACTATCGAGTAGTCATCAACACGCGACTGCCAGGCATTCACAATGTCCGCAGTTGCCGGCGCGGGTGGTACACCTATAGTGCTTCCAGGACGTAATTCTTCTGTGCAGCAATGAGGATAATCCTCAAGTTACGGACCCAGTCCGTGTAATTGCTACCATCATCTTTCAACTTTGCTTTCTCAAGGAACACATTAAAATTCAACGGAACAACAGCACGGGCCATCTATCTACAACAACATAGACAAGCAAAATACTACCAGGTACTAAGTTCATGATAAATTTCACTTCAATTAATCATATTACTTAAGAACTCCCACTTAGATAGACATCTCTCCTTTCATCTAAGTGATCACGTGATCCAAATCAACTAAACCATAACCGATCATCACGTGAAATGGAGTAGTTTTCAATGGTGAACATCACTATGTTGATCATATCTACTATATGATTCATGTTCGACCTTTCGGTCTCAGTGTTCCGAGGCCATATCTGCATATGCTAGGCTCGTCAAGTTTAACCCGAGTATTCTGTGTGTGCAAAACTGGGTTGCACCCGTTGTATAAGGACGTTGAGCTTATCACATCCGATCATCACGTGGTGTCTCGGCACGATGAACTTTGGCAATGGTGCATACTCAGGGAGAACACTTGTACCTTGAAATTTAGTGAGAGATCATCTTATAATGCTACCGTCAATCAAAGCAGAATAAGATGCATAAAGGATAAACATCACATGCAATATATATAAGTGATATGATATGGCCATCATCATCTTGTGCCTTTGATCTCCATCTCCAAAGCACCGTCATGATCACCATCGTCACCGGCACGACACCTTGATCTCCATCGTAGCATCGTTGTCGTCTCACCAACTATTGCTTCTACGACTATCGCAACCGCTTAGTGATAAAGTAAAGCAATTACAGGGCGATTGCATTGAATACAATAAAGCGACAACCATATGGCTCCTGCCAGTTGCCGATAATTCCGTTACAAAACATGATCATCTCATACAATAAAATATAGCATCATGCCTTAACCATATCACATCACAACATGCCCTGCAAAAACAAGTTAGACGTCCTCTACTTTGTTGTTACAGTTTTACGTGGCTGCTACGGGCTGATCATGAACCGTTCTTACCTACGCATCAAAACCACAACGATATTTCGTCGAGTTAGTGCTGTTTTAACCTTCACCATGGACCGGGCGTAGTCACACTCAGTTCAACTAAAGTTGGAGAAACTGACACCCGCCAGCCACCTGTGTGCAAAGCACGTCGGTAGAACCAGTCTCGCGTAAGCGTACGCGTAATGTCCGTCCGGGCCGCTTCATCCAACAATACCGCCGAACCAAAGTATGACATGCTAGTAAGCAGTATGACTTGTATCGCCCACAACTCACTTGTGTTCTACTCGTGCATATAACATCTACGCATAAACCTGGCTCGGATGCCACAGTTGGGGAACGTAGTAATTTCAAAAAAATTCCTACGCACACGCAAGATCATGGTGATGCATAGCAAGGAGAGGGGAGAGTGTCGTCTACGTACCCTCGTAGACCGTAAGCGGAAGCGTTATGACAACGTAGTTGATGTAGACGTACATCTTTATGATCGACCGATCCTCATTACCGAACGTACGGCACCTCCACGTTCAGCTCGGTGACGTCCCGCGAACTCACGATCCAGTAGAGCTTCGGGGAAGAGCTTCGTCGGCACGACGGCATGGTGACGGTGTTGATGAAGTTACCGACGCAGGGCTTCACCTAAGCACCGCTACAATATGACCGAGGTGGATTATGGTGGAGGGGGGCACCGCACACGGCTAATTGAGATCATTGATCAACTTGTGTGACTATGGGGTGCCCCCCTGCCCCCGTATATAAAGGAGCAAGGGGGAGGCCGGTCGGCCCTAGCAGGGCGCGCCAGGAGGAGTCCTACTCCCACCGGGAGTAGGATTCCCCCCTTCCCTAGTTGGACTAGGAGAGAAGGAAGGGGGAGAGAGGGAGGAAGAAAAGGGGGGTGTCATGGATCTAAGACTGACAGTAGAATGGGGGGTAGGTATGTAGAGGCAAGATCCTAGCTATGGCAAAGTTGTACACATGAGTTTTACGAGTTCAGGCCCTTCGCAGAGGAAGTAATAGCCCTACGTCTCGGTGCCCGGAGGCGGTCGACTGGATTATGTGTGTGTGTGTTACAGGAGGTCCGAATCCTTGTCCTAGTGGAGGGGGTGGCTTATATAGAGTGCGCCTGGACCCCAGTCAGCCCACGTTACAAGAAGGTCAATGTACATAAAGAAGGAGCATTACAGGTAATGTCCGTAATAAAGTGCTATAAATGATCATTAAGTCTATGAGTAAACGCTCGACCGTTGCTGTGCTGAGTGACCTTAGATCTTCTGTATGTTGAGTGACTTCTGTTACGGTCGAGTGACATTGATTCTTCCGAGTGGAATGTTTCTGGTCGAGTGAACGATGGTACCCTTCGAATGCTTCTGACTTTAGGGTGATGTCCTTGGGGAGGGTGTCTAGGTTAGGCCTATGACCCTACCGTAGGTACATAGCTTCGTCATTAGCCCCCGAATGGTTCGGGGTTTGAGTGAAGAAGGAGTTGAAAATACTTCCGATTCAACTTTCGCGCTTCGGAAGTGTCTTGTTGGGATCGATGAATCAAAACGGTGACACCAACTTCTTTTTCAGTCGTCTTGATCCATTCTTGATTTTGTCGAGTGAACTTTTACTCGAAAGCGTCGAGCGTTGATATGGAGAAAATCTTTCGTCTGACAGGTTGCTCTGTTGCCCGCAGATCTCGCGGGATTCGAATTTTGGGAAGCGCGTGGGGCGGTGGAAGCCACAGTAATCGGGCTGGATTAGGCAGGGCCGCCTCAATTTCCGCGCCACCTTTTTCACCACGTATAGCGCGCGCGACTATTGCGGGACTTGGTAAGATCGCTCGGGTCCACAGGCCAGTCACTCGGAAGCAACCTCATATAAGGCATCGGACGAGGGTTTTTGAACAGTGCGTTCCCATTCTTCCACTTCCTTCTCTGTTTTCTCCACTGCATCCGCTCCTGCCCCAGCGCCGCCGCTCTATTCGAGCTCCGCCGCTGCGATGGGGAAGGAGAAGACGGTGGCTTTGGAGCGCGCGAAGAAGGCGACGGCGAAGGCGCAGGCGAAGTCCGGTCTGCCACGCAGCTGGATCCAAGGCGACTGGATCCGGTCGACGATTCGTCAGGACGACATCGATGATCTGGCCGAGGAGGGATTGATCCCCGACGGATCCACGCGGCTCCCGGAGGACGACACCGAGCCCCGACCGCAGGAGGGTGAGTGTGTCCCCCTCACCACTCACGTCGACCGTGGGTTTTCTTTGCCGCCTCTTCCTTTTTTCCGAGCTTTATTGAACTTCTTCGGAGCACAACTTCATCACTTCTCCCCCAACACCATCGTCTATCTTGCCGCTTTCGTGTCTATGTGCGAGAATTTCATGGGTTGTCGACCGCACTGGGGCCTCTTCAAGCACATTTTCACGTGTCGCTCTCAGTCGGTAAAAAAAGCTAATCCGAGTGATGAGAGGACAAAAGTGATCCAGATGTGTGGGGGTCTTGGGATTCAGATGAGGGGTAAGAGCTCTTTTCCAGCCATAATCCTTCCCTAGTCAGTCCGAGGGTGGCAGTCGACTTGGTTTTACTGCAAAGACCAGCCGACTCCAGGCCAGTCGACTGGACTCCCCCCCCCTTTCCATGGCTCGAGTAGAGAAGCCCTCCGCCTTGAAAGTGACTCCGGGGGAGAAAGCGGAGGTGAAGGTGCTGGTTGAGCGAGTGGTCCAGCTTATCCGTGATGGCGTGACCGGCATGGATCTGTTGGAAGTCTTCCTCAGGCGCCGCATTCAGCCGCTTCAAGCCCGTGACCATCCGATGTGGATGTATTCGGGCATCGATGATTCCACTCGGATCCATCCAGAAGACGTTGATGAGGATACGGTGGAGAAGTGGTTGAGGGGTATCATTGGCAACAAAGATAACCCCAGGGGGCCAGGAGAGTCCCTCCACTCGACAACTCGTACGAAACAGACAAGGTCCAACTCTGATTTGCCGAGTGTTATCTTGATTCATCATGCAACTGCTTGTAATCAACCGACTGACTTTTGTCTTGCTTGTTGCCTTCTAGGCCCTTACTGAGATGTACTCAATGCCTAACGGAGAGCAGGAGCAGGACCTAGAGGGGGAGGCGAGCGGAGGCGAGTGGCATTCCGATGGTGAAGAGGACGAGGATAGCGATGACCCGAGTGATGAAGAAGAGGTCGACTCTCCTCCCCGTAGGGAAAGGCGATCCAAGCTCGCCCACAATCCGGCAAGCGCCCGCGGCAAAGCGACCACGCAAACCAGGCAGTCATCAAAGCGCCCTCGGACGTCTTCTCCAGCGCCGACTGAAAAGGCACCGAAGCAGCCGAAAGCTGCGCCATCAAAACCGCCGAAAGCCTTGCCCAAGATCAAAGTGACAATCCCTACTGTTTCCGGGTAATAGTTGGACTTGAATTCCTTGTTTAGTACAAACTAGGTCTTGGTCCACTCACTATTATGACCGACTGAATCTTGAAATCAGCAGTGCCGCTACCGCCGAGACTTCCGCTTACAAGAATGAAGATGAAGAAATGGAAGATGCCGTCACCTCCAATCGAGGTACGATTCTCATAATCCTATCCTTATTCACTCGGTCGTTTTATTGGTCGATTGAATTTCTAGCAACTGATTCTTTTGCAGCTCCTCCCCATGTCATTGATCTTCCAGATGATGACGAAGACGTGCCACTGAGGTCCCTGGGGAGAAGAAACAGGAAGGCATCAGCTGGAAAGACACCTCAGTGTGCGTCGGCGACCGAAACAGCGATCCAGGAAGGTGGCAATGCCAATCGGACTTCCGTAACTTTCGCCGTACCACTGACGAGTGCTCAGCCATCGGCGTCGACTGCTCAGACTCCAGCCGATCCATCTTCGCTCTTTACCGCACATCACGTCCTAGAGGACCAAGTGGGTGCTGCCAAGGAAGCCATAGCCAGGCGGGCATCATGATGGAGCAGATGAAGATGGTCCGGGAAGCTAGCCAAGTGGCTTACGACGCCAGCTCAGCCCTTTAGAGCAACGTCCAGGTTGGTTGATCACCGACTGACTCTTTAACTTGGCGCTTGTTCTGTTAGGATATGGTACCTGAAAACTTCCTTTGAAAAAATCTTTTCATCTGTCTGCATTTCGCATTTGTACACCCACTAGGTGTTTTGACTTGTCACTGAGCAAATTTGTATCTTGAGTCGACTAGGTTGTGTCGATTGGATCTTTTAACTAGTGGGGGCACGCTGAGTGCACCCACTGGGTGTAGTCCCCGAGACTATAGTTGACTGCGGGCAGTCGACTGTAGTCTTAGAATTAGAATTAGAATTTTCTCACTCACCCTGGTCGGACCATGTCGAGTGGAATCTGAACCAGTGGGGGCACGCTTAGTGCACCCACTGGGTGTAGTCCCCAAGACCGTGGTCGACTGCGGGCAGTTGGCAACGGTTTGAGAACAACTTGCCTCTTTTTTTACACTCGGCCTGGACAGACCACGTCGAGTGGAAACTGGACAAGTGGGGGCATGCTAAGTGCACCCACTGGGTGTAGTCTCCGAGACTATTGTTGGATGTTTGATTCGGCAGTAGTCTTAGAACTTGCTGAATTTATCAAACAATTGCTCTAAAGTAACCAGTCTTTCCATCTGTCGATTGACTATCCTTTGATTGCAGAAATCTTGCGAACTTGGAGCTCGTTTTGCTGACCTAAAGAAGCAGCAGATTCAACTCAACCTTGATCTGGAGCTGGCCAAGACAAATCTGCAGAAAGCCAAGGATGAAGCCGCTGGTAAGAAGAAGCATGTCGATTGATTTGTCTCTGAACCTGATTTTATTTTTCTTTTCCTGAACCAACCATTGTTTCTTTCAGAGAAACTGAACCAAGCTCTAGCAAAAAAGGACCAAGATCTTGCGGCCGCACAGAAAACAGCTGATGAGAAAACTGCACTCGCCGAACAGAAGCTAGCTTCAGTCGGCAAACTGGAGGAAGAAAACGCCAAGCTGAAAACTGCCCTTGATGAAGCCAATAAGGAAGCGACTCACCTGAAGAAGGACAAGAACAATCTGAACGAGAAGATGGAAGGCATTGCTCGCAAGAGGGACGATCTGGAGAACTATCTGGGAGGTCTCGCTAAGAAGTTGTTCGTCATGCTTGAAGGTATTCTCTTTGACCCGACTGACTCGTTACTGTCGACTCGACATTCAATCACTGACTCATCTTTGAATTGTGCGTATAGAATTTTGCCAGAACTTCGAGGAAGAGACTGGGAGAGTTGAGACAAGCTTGGACCCCATCCACTCTCCAGTGAAGGATGAAACTGCCATGAGCGTCCTCCGACTGGAATCTCGTGTTGCTGGTGTTGTCGACTATCTTGCTCGACTGAAAGTCGCAATGTCGCGGATCGACACAGCTCTCTGGCCAAGGGCGACGCTCCAGAATGACCTCGAGTCTCTGATGACTCGGCTTAATGAGGTTCCCGGTCGAGTGCAAGAATGGAAGAAGTCTTCTGCCCGGTGCGGCGCTGACGTGGCTCTGTCCCTGGTTCGTGTCCACTGCAAGGAAGCATGAGAAGAGAAGCTGGCAGCGATCAAGGTTGCCAATACCAAGAAGCACGACTTCCAATCTTTCATGGAGACCTTCATTGCTGGTGCCACTCGGATTGCCGACGGAATCGACCTGGACGAATTCGTCGAGCCTGCCAACCCTCCTCCTGCGGAGTGAACAAACTTTTACGCCTCACCTTAAATTTGCCTCGGAATGCCGACTGATTTTGTGACCGTTAAACTCCTTCGGGCTTGATGCCCGAGTACTTTGATCCGTGGTCCGTAACCTTAGGATTTATCTAAACTTGGTTTATCTCCGAATACGCTTGTGTTTGCTGCCGAGTGGAACTTGTCCTTCACTCGGAATAACCTTTGTACTTGAGATGCAGCTCTGAGGAGAAGGCTGCAGTCGACCTGCACCTCGTCGTCCTTGCGGATAGGGATGGAGCGGACGTTATACTTGTGGCGTAGCTCCAAGGAGAAGGTTGCAGTCAACCTGCACCTCGCCGTCCTTGCGGATAGGGATGGAGCGTACATTATACTTGTGGCGTAGCTCCGAGGAGAAGGTTGTCGTCGACCTGCACCTCGTCGTCCTTGCGGATAGGGATGTGTTTCAAACTTAGGCGAGTATGGGACTGCAGCTAATCCCCCGAGTGGGAGGATTGCTCGCCACTCGGTAGGATTTTTCAAACTTAGGCGAGTACTGGACTGCAGCTAAGCCCCCGAGCGGGAGGATTGCTCGCCACTCGGTAGGATTTTTTAAAACTTAGGCGAGTACTGGACTGCAG